>NW_008690878.1:0-332 GCF_000695815.1 Acanthisitta chloris | reverse complement strand
ATCTTACCTGTTTAAAGCAAATTAAAACAAGATTTAATGTATTTAATAATGCTTTTAGAGAATATGAAGTCAATATTTCTGATTTCCTAAAGTGTTTTTTAATCATCATTAAGTTTATAAAAGCTTCTGATGGTTTTTTATATATAAGGTATTAAGATTTTTTTCTGATAAGAAACAGTTCTGAAATGGTACAGGAACATCTAAAGAATACTGCATGGGCTATTTAGTGGAAATTAAGAGAGGGAGCAAACCATTATTGCTGTCCAAATTCCAGTCTCCTACATGCTTTTTGATTGTATTGTTACTGTTTTACTAACATATGGTTCAAATCT
>NW_008690877.1:568-1210 GCF_000695815.1 Acanthisitta chloris | reverse complement strand
CAAAAAATACAAGGGGACCCCAAAAAACCTCCCCCAAGGACCCAAAAAACCTCTAAAGGGACCCAAAAATACAAGGGGACCCCAAAAAACTTCCCCAAGGAGCCCAAAAACAGGAGGGGACCCCAAAAAATCTCCCCAAGGACCCAAAAAATACAAGGGAAACCCCAAAAAACCTCCCCAAGGACCCCAAAAAACCTCCAAAGGAACCCAAAAATACAAGGGGGGGAGAAAAGAGGGGGGTCATGGGGGGTTAGGCACCCCAAAAACACCAGGGGACCCCAAAAAAACTTCCTAAGGAACCCAAAAAATACAAGGGGACCCCAAAAAACCTCCCCCAAGGACCCAAAAAACCTCTAAAGGAACCCAAAAATACAAGGGGACCCCAAAAAACTTCCCCAAGGAGCCCAAAACCAGGAGGGGACCCCAAAAAATCTCCCCAAGGACCCAAAAAATACAAGGGAAACCCCAAAAAACCTCCCCAAGGACCCCAAAAAACCTCCAAAGGAACCCAAAAATACAAGGGGACCCCAAAAAAAACCTCCCTAAGGAAGCCAAAAATTTCCCCAAGGACCCTAAAAACAGGAGGGGACCCCAAAAAACCTCCCCAAGGAACCCAAAAACAGGAAGGGACCCCAAAATATC
>NW_008690877.1:0-282 GCF_000695815.1 Acanthisitta chloris | reverse complement strand
CTAAGGGACCCAAAAACACAAAGGGACCCCAAAAAATCTCCCCTATGACCCTAAAATCAGGAGGGGACCCCAAAAAACCTCCCTAAGGAACCCAAAAATTTCCCCAAGGACCTAAAACAGGAGGGGACCCCAAAAAACCTCCCTAAGGAGCCCAAAACAGGAGGGGACCCCAAAAACACTCCCTAAGGGACCCAAAAATTTCCCCATGGACCCCAAAAAATCTCCCCAAGGAGCCCAAAATCCTCCCCAAGGACCCAAAAACCTGGAGGGGACCCCAAAAAA
>NW_008690876.1:0-1231 GCF_000695815.1 Acanthisitta chloris | reverse complement strand
CAAGGATTTCTGGTTGGGAATTGCCTTGTCATTGCCTCTTCAGGTGTATCCAGGTATTCCAGGTATTCCAACCCTTCCCATGGGGATCGATGCTCTTGCCCCACCCTAGCGAACAGAATTTTATTTATTATTTTATTTTTTTTTTTCCTGCATCCCAAAGGGCATTCCAAACCTCCCACCATTCCCACGGGGTTTTTTTTATTTATTTTTTTTTTTTTTCCCTGCAATCTGAAGCATCTGCAATCCAAACTGGGAATTCTCAAATCCCAGAAATCCTAACCCTTGGGATTGGGGTTGGGTTTAGGAAGGATAAGCCAAAAGGGGATAGAGGTCGAAATCACCTCTGGAATTGCTTCCCAAGGCACCTGGAAGTGGAAATTAGGGAATGTTTAGCCTTTGGGTGGAGATTTTATGGCCAAAGAGTCCAAAATTCTCCTTTTCCTGGGAATTCTGTGGTCGGGATGGGAAATTCCTGGATGGAAACCTTTGAAAAATGCCTTTTATTTTTCTGGAGGGGGAAATTCCTGGATGGAAACCTTTGGAAAAAATGCCTTTTATTTTTCTGGAGGGGGGAAAAAAAAATCCCGATTTTCCCTAAAAAAAGAAAATAAAAAAATAGGGAATTCTGTAGGAGCTCCACAATGTGGAGAAATATTCCATGGATTCTCCCAGTTTTTTCCCTTGGATTATTAGGATTTTTCCCAGCCTGGTCCTGATGCTCCTTATCCCCCTCCCTTTTCCTTATATAATTTAGGAGAGAATTCCATGTTTTTTCAGCCCAGGAAGGATCTTCCAGGTGGTTTCCAAAGGGTTTTATTTTATTTTATTTTATTTTTTTCTTCTCTCTCCTGGAGTTGGGAATGTGCCCCTGGAATTGCTTTTCCAGAGGGAGGGAATAAATCCTTCCTAGTGCCTTGGGATGAGCCAAAGGATTTGGCTCATGTTATCCTGAATTTTGGAATCTTGGAATGGTTTGGGGAGGGGGAAAAAGGAGATGAAATTTGCTCCAATTCCAGGGATTGGGATAGGGGGCAAAAAAAATGGGATCAGAAGGAAAAAGGAGGAACAAACTCAACTGGTCCAACTGGGAATTGCCACATTCCCATTTTTTTTTTTGGAATGAAAAAGTTTGGATGCCTCAAACTTTGGGATTTGGGGCCTGGCACAGCCTAAATCCCAAATTTCCCACTTTGATCCCATTTTTTCCCCTCAAATCCAGGGAATTTGGGGC
>NW_008690875.1:0-10835 GCF_000695815.1 Acanthisitta chloris | reverse complement strand
CAATAGGAGTCTCTGCTGTAAAGCCCCCTGCAGGGCTGTCTTCAGCTGGACTAGGAGATACTTCCTAAAGCCTTGCTTGGCTAATTTCTTATATTCCAGGTGATTATGATTATGTATAAGCACCCCAGCACAAGCATATTCCTTCCTTAGTGATATCCCTCATTATCGATAACCCTCATTATAATCAATCTGAACCACAAGCCAAATTCATTTTAATTGCCTCTGAACAAAAGTCTTACATGATCAATTTTGTATCAGCAGCCAGTTTCAAAATAGTTTTGACAAATATTATATCTCAGTTCAAACTGGCCAGATTTGCAGTAGGGACCACTGAGGGTAGTCCCTGGAAGTCATTTTTCAGCTTAAGTGTTACAAAGCCTGGAGGAGTCTCCAGAATTATCTAAAATGTCCACCAGGACAGCTTGTGTACTGACTGGTCAGGTTGTGAATTGTGAAGGTGGCCAGCAGTCCAGTTGGTCATCTAGTTCCAAGTGTGTCCATTTTTTCCAACCAGATCATTATCTCACCTCTGCCAATCACTTGCTGTGAAGCTCCTGGACTACTGCCAAATTAATGGCTCAGGTTTACTGGGTGTATCAGAGTTGCAGCCCTGATACCCAGCTGCACCACAGGTATCACTAAATGTTAGGCTTGATTTTCATACTTGTATCTCATTTGCAGTTCAAATTCCACAGGTCTGACAGCAATATTTCTGTTAGTATCATAATCTTTTCTCTTTCTGTGTCTGTGCCACATCATGACTTCATATGGGGAACCTTTTAGAAGTTGTATTTAATTGCTATTTTGAAATAGCCTGATGGGTGTGTATGCTTTATCCACACTTTGTAAACAAGGTTGCACTGCAGACTTGCTAGGGGTATCATGGTATTCTGTCTTTGTCTGGCTCTGATTTAACCTTAGATAATTTTCCTCATTTTACTTTCAGGTTCTCATTCAGCATATTTTAGTTAGTACAGGACTATTCTGTCAATATCCATTGAAGGTTTTACCTGTTCCAGGATTATGCAAACCCTTATCAGTAGTGTTGTGGGTGTACTGTTTTCCAATGTGAAATGTCACACGTTTCATTAGAAGCTGCTTTCCTGTAATATCTAGTAAATCCCTTCCTGCCATTTGTTCCCTCTTTCAACAAAATTTGTTGCAGCATTACTTGGATTTCAAGGGGGTTTGCTTTCAAAAGTTTTTCTAGCAATACATTTTTCTTGGGAGCTCAGTCTGGAGAGGGCTTTCTTTTCAGCATGCTATTTCTAGCTGAAGAGGTGAGCTAGCTAGCCTGATTGTGGGATTTTTTTAATGGTGTTTTGGTTTTGTTGGGTTTTTTCATCAAAATGAGTGTGTTAGTCAATATTGCTGGACTTGAGTAGAAAACCAGCTAACTATTAAACAACACTGCCTTCTTCCAAATCCATAAGGCAATATAGCCCAGTCTCACTGTGATTCATGCATGAGATTTTGGCACCCTGCTATGATCTGTACACCTGCTATATATTTATGCTGTCCATCCTGTGGCATTTTTTGTTTTGTTTTGTTGGCTTTTTTCCCACTTATATACACCCTACTCCTCCTCATTTTTGTTTCTACAAACCCCTTTACAAATACAGCAAAAGAAGAATTTACTGCATAAGTATTTTTCTGTTTTAATTCTTTCAAATACTGTGAAACTCTAGAGTTAGTGCATTCAGAAGGTTAGCTCTAAATGTCAGGATACATTCTTGCACAAATACCTCACCCATTTGCCCACCATACCTCCTTTGTGTCATTGCTTCTGAGAAACAATTAATTCCCATTGATTCATTCTTATTACAAGCAAAAATGCTAGAGCAAATAATAAACACTTCTGTAAAAAGCTATGTTTTTGAGTTCTTGACTTCAAAACTGGGAAGAAGGGGGGGAAAGGCAACAAAAACGAAAGTAGGCAGATGGGGTATAGTCTTTCAGGATACCTTACATTTAAGTCTTACCTTGTGTACCCTCATGGGTCTTTCAGACCCATCTTAGTCACGCAGAGTCAATTAATTTTCAACTGTAGACTTATGTCAGAAACTTTTCTGAATTTATGCAATTATATGTACACTATCCCAGTACAGAAAAATATCTAGACATCAAGCATACACCATAATAAAACAAACATTGGAAGTATGGACTCAGTATGCAAATGAAGAAAATTCTGTTCCCTCCATTCTTACCCATAATGGGGACTGCAAAACATGACAAATCAAATAATAATAGCAATAAGAACAAGAACAGAGGGGGGAGGAGGGAGTGTGAGTGGCTGCTGGCTCTTGGCTGCTGGCTGAGGTTAAACCACAACATGGAGCTACTAAGTAACAGTAATAATAAAACTGGCCTCTGGCATTCCCTTGAAATTTCTTGCATTCAGTGTCAAAACTCAATTTGCCACTGTCCCTCTTGTTTAGATTCAGAAAGTTAAATATGCAAAGCCTTCATTCCCTCTCTGGGTATATGAAATCTAAATGTGCTCTTAAAAAAAAAAATTATGCCTGAAAGATATGCTAAGCTATACGCCAACAACTAAGCTGGGAGAGTTGAAGTTTAATATATTAGGTTTATTTTTGTTAGAATCTTCCATGTTTCTTCTCTTTTTCCACTGTTTCTTTATGTACTTTCTTTTCCTGCACTCACATACCTTCAATTGAGACTTTTCCCTTTCTTCCTTTTGTACTGTGGGATAGTCCACAAAATTTAAATTTTATCTTTCTTTAATGTTTTAGTAGATTCGAAAGGAGATTCATAACTCAGCTACATAAACATAGAGGAAGAATTTAGGGTATTAAAATAAAAATAGATTTTCTATTCAGGTATGGGGGATTTAGTGATTGTTCTGGTTTTTTAATATATAATTTCATTTAATCTTTGTTGAACTTGCTGGAAACTTTTCAGTTAGGTGTTCCATTACCCATACTTACACGTAAAAATAAGTTCTACATAGCAGAGTTTACATTTCAGTCATATTTTAAAATACACACTAGATTCTGTTAGAACAGCTTTTCACTTTGTTTTAAATTCGATCTATAAGATCTGATGCATGCTTCTCCTTTCTGCCCATCTAAGCCAAGTGTAAGGGATGTTTAAGTGTTTGTAATGACATTTCCTGGCTTTGATGGCTTGTTGTGTGGCAAGGACCTGGTTGTTTGCTTCAAAGCTTGCTGAGGCTCACAGAAGGAGAACAAAACCCAGAAAATTCTGCTTACACCTCTAGCTATAGAGGGACTGGACTGAAAAACAGAATACCTCCAGCTACAGCTGAGCTGAAAGCACGTGAGATAACAAGCCAACAAAAAACCTCCAACTGCAGCAACTTTTCCAGGAGATATTGGGACTCCACTGTCCACCTAAATTCCTAGCTGAGATAACAGGACTTCACTGTCCACTGTAAATCTCTAGCTGCTGCCAAACTGCAACTTTCTCAGGATGAAAGGAAATAATCTCTAGTTGCACCTGGACCAGAGCTTGCTCAGGATATTTGTGATGAAAGTGTAGTGCACCTGTGCTGGGAATCTCTATGTGCTGACCCAGAAACTCAAGGGAAGCTGATTAATCATCACAGTAAAACCCTATAAAAAAAGGACCAGCATCCAGAGAGTGTATGTGTGTGTGTGTGTGTGTGTGTGCACCCATAACCAAAGAAAAGATTACTGTGGATCATCAGAAGGCTGCTGGATCCATGGTGGTGACTATCCCTGTTTCTGCATCTCAAATTTTACTTTGCCCTTTACTGTTTCTAGTTCTCCTGTCTCCCCTACTTCCTGGTATATAACCAAGAATAGAATCTCACTCATGGACAGTATTTGACCTTGTTTGTGTCTTAATTCACATTGGGGGAATTGATCAAACACTCCCGTGTCTTACTGGACCAAGACACTAAGTCTCTCTTTTTCACTCTTTGATAACTTAGATCTATTGACTATGACAGTTGATTTGACAGTAAGAACGAACTCTGAAAGCCAAGCATCTTCTTTTCTCTTCTCTTGGCTACACTGGTCACAACCATTTTCACAGTCTTTCTGGAAATCATTTTCCTGTTTCTTAGGGTTTACGGCAGTGTCTGCCTGTTAGAAGACTCTGTAGGAACATGAGGAAGGACTTTACTGGACCAGGTAGCAGTGCTACAACAAAATTATGATGAAATCTTTCTCTTGAGCACCTTAATCTAATGTTAGAGAAGAGCAAGGCACATAAAGTATACTATCATAGTATCACAGTGTGCTAAGGGGTTTGAATGGACCTTAGAGATAACCTAGTCCCAACCCCCCTTTGTCCTGAGCAGGTACACCTTCCACTAGAACAGGTTGCCCAAGCCTCTATCTAACCTGGCTTTGAACACTCAGGGTTGGGACATCCACAGCCTCCCTGGCAACCCATGCCTGTGTCATATCACCCTCACAGTAAAAAGCATCTTACTAATAGTTGATCTAAATAAATTTCCCTTCTTTCAATTTATACCTGTTATTCCCTGTCCTATGACTACAGTTCCTAACAAAGCGTCGCTCTCCATCTTCCCTATAAGCCTCTTCAGATACTGAATGCTAGCCAGTGTCTCACCACCCTCACAGGAAAAAACATTTCCCCTCCTTCAATCTGAATCCATTGCTCCTTGTCCTGTCACAGCAGTTCCTAACAAAGAGTTCCTCTCCAGCTTCCCTGTAGTCAAATACTGATAGACTTCTGTGAGGTCTCCATGAAACCTTCTCCAGGATGAACAGCCTCAACTTCCTCAGCCTGTCTTCATAGGCAAGATGCTCTAGTCCTCTTATCAACTTCACAGCCTCCTCTGGACTTGCTTCAACAGTTCCATGTCCTTCATATGTTGAGGACACCAGAACTTGTAGGCAGTACTCCAGGTAGGGCCTCTCAAGAGTGAAGTAGAGGTGAAGAATCACCTCTTTCATCCTGCTAGCCGCACTCCTTTTGATGCATCCCAGGATTCAGTGGGATTTCTGGTCTTTGAGTGCACACTGCCTGCTCATATTGAATTTTTCATTAAGCATCACCCCCAAGTCCTTCTCTGCAGGGCTGCTGTCAATCACTCCTCTCCCCAGCCTATAGGTGTGCCTGGGATTGTTGTGACCCAGGTGCAGGACCTTTCACTTTGCTTTGTTCAGCTTCATGAGGTTTGGATCAGCCCACCTCTCAAGCCTGCCAAGGTTCCTCTGGATGGCATCTCTTCCCTCCAGCATATCAACTGCGCCAGACAGCTTGGTGTCATCAATGAACTTGTTGAGGGTGCACTTGATCACACTGTCCATGTTATCGATAAACATGTTCAATGATATTGGTCCCAGCACTGACCCCCGAGGGACACCACTCATCACTGATCTCCATGTGGACAATGAGCCATTGACCACAACAGTGCATGTGACCATCCAGCCAGTTTTTATCCATTGAGCCCTTATCAAATCCATCTCCATGTGGACAATGAGCCATTGACCACAACAGTGCATGTGACCATCCAGCCAGTTTTTATCCATTGAGCCCTTCACCTATCAAATCCATGTTTCTCCAATTTAGAGACGAGGATGTTGTGTGGCACTATGTCAAAAGTAGAACAAAGTTACCATGTCTTATTAAAAAAGTGTCCTTCCATCCTCACTTCTTCATATGCTTATGTATATGTATTTTAAAATGTAATCAATCATGTCGTACAGTGTCCATAGCTGCACTTTATTTCTGCTGCCTAATCATAGTATTGACATGGTGTCAGTGGCTGCTCTGCGAACTGTTTGTTTGAGCATAAAATAAATATTAAATGATTTTAATAAATCCATTTTTAAAGTTAAATTCCTTTTTATTTTTCTTTCTTTTTGAAAATAGGAATACTGAAGGTATGCATTTTTGCAAGTGAATGAAAGTATGTGGAAGAAATGCAAGAAGATATTGATGAGCATACTCAGGAACTGATTCTTGGAATTTCTGGGATATAAACACTTCCCAGAAGGTTTGCTTATAATTCATTAAGAATTCATGAAAATTTTTTCACATTTACTTCCCACACTTGCCCACCTTGATTTTTTTCTCTGTCTATGTCTTTTACATATGTATCTGTGGAACTCTGCATGGAATTTCAAGGTGCTGTTCAGATACTTCATAAAATATGAAGTATTCACATACTTCTGCTTAAGGAAAAAACCACATACTTCTTAGAAGGATTTAACAAGTCCAACTAAAATAGGAAATGCTTTATAGAGACATGTTATGTGGCTTATAACATATATATGTCATAGCTATGTATCAGCTTCCCAGGAACAGATTGGTTATTACAGGTGACAAAGTGCTGAATTTAAAATTATTATTGCACCCTTTGCATTGAGATTTTGGTAAGGAGACTTGGCATAAGTGTGTGACCTTGTTCTGCAGGTAGAGTCTGGTTGTGCCTAACAGTGCTTTGGGAAAGATTAAGGTAGATTCTATATCCAGGCTGTGCACCCTTTGATTTGCTAAGCTGTTAGTCCTCCTTTCATCCAGCAACAGGAATATGAAGGTTCTATATGAAGTAAAATGAAGTATAAAATATTTAATTGAGGTATGCCATACTTTTCTAGCTTTTAAATTTTGTAGTTTTCTTTCCCAAATTGCTACCAGTGGATGACATGTTTGCTTGGGCAGGAGGCAATGCTTAACTTTAGTTATTAAAGTTAGGCTAAATACAAGTAAATAAACAGACAAGCAAACATGGAGAGTTAGACCGTGGAGCACATTTATAATGAAGAAAGTTTTATTTATTTGCTTACTTGTTTGCTTGTCACTTGTTTAATTATTTTGCACATGTATCTGTAGACTACTGGGAAAGGGCACAATAAGTAGCAACCATGGGTGGGCAAAACCATGCTATCACAGACCAGGTATTCAAGTTTGGCTTCTCTTACCTGACTGGTTCTGTAGGGCTGTGCACACCTCTGTGAACTTGTTATGAGGCATGAAGACTTCTTCCAGACCTCAAGTTCAGGCCACCTCCATATGCCTCACTTCCAAGCATGTTTCACAAAGGGAGAGGTGCTGAAAGAGGTGCTGGCTTATGAATTCTCTCAGTCTAGTCCCATAAGTTCTGAGGTAGTTAAAAGACCTCAGGATCCAATTTTATTTATAATGTTACTTTATTTCTTCTTTGTTTTTTTTTTCTTGTTAAGTGTCCTAGGAAGAGTGCAACATGCAAACACAGTCGTTTGCCACCACAATGGGGAGATAAAGGCTTTTAATTTGTTCATTCTTTTATTGTTGCACAAAAGCACACTTCAAATACAAAATGCAAGCAGGAAAGCAGCCAAGTTTTCTGAAGCCAGTGAAATATTCAAGTTTTCGAGGAGTAGTAGGATTTCTTTTTGAGTTTTGTTTGTTGCATTACTTTTGCTCTTGAGAGTACAAGTGACTTTGTCTATACTATTGTAATGACTATATGATTTCCAGCAGAGTAAAGTGTGAAAGTAAGGTACACATTTGCAAGGGGCTGAAATTAAATCTATTAATAATTGCTGTGTGTTGAATCGTAAAAGCGGACATTATGCTGCCAACAGTAAGTAGACAATTTGTACAGATGGTAGTTCAGGAATGCACGATCCTCATGTGCAAGAAGTTCATAGCAGCAGATGTTGGAAACTGAGAAACTTCATCAGACACAACTTCTTTTCCCTGTACACTATGTTGGGGAGCCAGGCTGCACATCTAGGTTTAATGGCTTTCAACAAGTTTACTCTGATGCAAGTGACAGTGCACTTTGTTCAGACAATGTATTGCATTTTTGTTTTGTGTGAGTAAACGGATGAAGCTTCACATCATCTGTATTCTCTAATTGAAAATAAGGCCTTGTGATGAAATATGAGAGGCAAACATCTTCCTCATGTCACCATAGAGTAGCTAATGTCATTCAAATGACAGCAAAGACTACTTGCAACATACGAAATCTACAGTCCTTCTGGAAAGATCCCAAAGTACAGATATTTCCATGAAAATTCTATTCAGTGCATGTTTTCTTAACAAACAGTTGTGGTTTAGGAATTGTATTCCTCAGTTTCATGTTCCCACCGAAACACCCCAGACCACACGCCACTAATTGACTTTCCCACCTCTGCCCCTGTGGCCAGACGGAGAGGCCACTTGAAGGCAAAGATCATGGGTTGAGATAAGAACAATTTACTAGAAACAGCAATGAAAACAGACAGCTAACAATAACCATAATAATAACAGAGTGTACAAGACAGGAAAATTATTCACATGCAAGTGCTCACTCTATGGAACCCAGTGCTACACAACTGCATACACCATGCACCAGCCGAACCAGAAGGGGACCCACCCAGCTCTGTGTCTAGCTCTGGCACAAGGCAGTATAGAATAATCCCAGTGCCCTGGCACCTTCTGGCTGCTGCAAAAGTTAACGCTGTTTTGGCCAGGACCAGGACACAAGAAAGGACACTTTTGCAAGGTCATTTTAGTGGTAATAAGAAGTGTGTCTTTGGTTTTCCATTGAATAGCTGAATATGATGTGTTTCTTAAATTTGAATTCTTTTGGATACATTGACTCTCTCGCTCCCTTTCCCCCAAAAATGTGGGAAAAAAAGCAAGACCCAAAAACTATGTTAACTCTAGTATTTCCTTGGGGAAGAAGGCCTGAGAGAGGGGCATAACAGAGCATTACTATGTCTCTGTTGCGAAGTCTTCTAGGGTGTATTTTGCTTTGGTTAGATGGGCCTGTTTTCCAGATACATGAATTTTCTTCAGCATTCAACAAACCTTTTTCATTTGCACATGTCTGGGACAATCAAGGATGCAAATAAGCATAAAAGCTGTATTGTGCTTTCTGAAATTTTGAGTACAGTGCAACAGACTTTCTTTCTTAAGGACTCAAAGCTAATTTTCTGGTGGTCATGTCCCTGCAAAAATTCATCCTTTACAAGGTACCAGATGCTTTGCATCAGCAGAGAGAAACTGTCAGACAATTGTATTTAAAAATCTTGTTTATTTTCTTTCTAATTAAACTAAATCAATGCTTTAATAAAAGCTTTTAACAGCAAGAATAGTCTCCTTTAAAATTAAGAATGGACAGCACAGGCCGTTGTAGTGAATGTATAAATATGTGTGTGTGTGTGTGCTTAATCATGTTTGCGTATGTCTGCATATGCATTTACACGCACAGGTATAGGGGCAAAGATAAGTAGGAAAGAGAAATGTAATTTGAAGAAGGAAGTTATTAAACAAACATGTCAAGGGTATTTCAAAGTTTACAAAGCTCAGTTGTCAGTTGGACAGCATACTGTTATTTTTCCATATATGATTTAATGAGGATTAGAGAAATAAGTCTTAATAAGGATTAGATGCTAAACAACTGAAATGAAAACAAAGGAAAAAAAAATTCCTGACTGGCCCTTTTTATGTAGATGAGATGACAAGCTATGTCCCCACCTGTGACATCCCACGCTTCAGGGGAAGAAAGGAGCACTCAAGATTCATAGATACTCATGACTGAAAGGAGCAACAAAAGATTGATTAGCAATCCTGGCTCCAGTGTTGATCCAGATGATAGGCTGTCCAGGGTCCTGGGGCACCTGCCACTTGGGCTTTCTGGGGATACCTTTTTATAGATAAGTTTTCCTTGCCCTGGAGATCACTCTTATTTTATATGCAAATTAGTCATCATGCACAGTCTGTTCTTCTAGACCTTGCTGGAAATGGATTGGAGGGCTTTAGGGGTCTTCAGGGGTCTTGATCCTGTGCTACAGTCCATGCCCTCTTCTAGATCTCATTCCTGTGCTTGCACTGTACTGCACTGTGCTTATCCCCTGTAGCTAGAACAAGGATGTTTGTCCCAGAAAATTGCTGCCCTACCTCTGTATGTCACCCTTCTCCAGCTACAGCCCGTTTTATCTCACAGTCTCACACCAACAATCCTTGGTTGTTACTACCAACAGTCGTTGGTTGGCTCCAGAGCTATCTGGCTGTCAGTGTTTGAGACACAGACATTAGCCCCTTATCTTCTGGGCTTCTACATCACCCTCATGCCTGACCTTCTGCTTGTCCCGGGGCAAGCTGAGTCACATTGTCAGTTTCCTGTTTCATATGGTGATTTATGAGGTGGATGGAGATTTCTCAGGTAGAGAGAATTAACCTATTGACCTTGTTAATAAGTTTGCTGATCTAGTTTAGACCACTACCTCCTTTGTCTGATCCACTCTTGCAATACATTATGTCCTCTGCAGACTTGGGGAATATCCTAGAGACAGGGCAATCAATGGTGAAACTTTGTGCCTGCCTCATCTTGACCTGAGTGGGCTCAAGACTTTAACTTCCACTTCCTACTGTAACCATTTCCTGTATTTCATACATTTTATATGGGCTTGTAATGTGCCATCTTAATTTTCCCCTTTGCTCAAAGAAATTAACCTTTTTAAAGGTACTTTCTTTTCTAACAGACGTTTTCTGTGGGGAGTGGCCTGGCTGCTTTCAGCAAGGCTCCAGCATGTCTAGGCTAGTCAGGGGATGTGTTAGGACCTGTTGCCTGAAGGCCTTAGGAGGAGTAGGCGTGGAGATGGGAACCTTGAACAGAAAGCACCTGAGTGCTGGCTCACCAGTCCCGAGTTAGGAAGTTGCTGGGATGTTACTGGGGAAGAAGACATGTAACAAGTTGTTGTGCCTTAGGTTAACCAATTGGTGCACACCTGATGTATAGAATAAGCCAATCGACAGGGAACATGCTAAGCTGAGAAAACTACATGGATCTGTGAAAAACAACTGTAAACGGACATCTTGCTTGCATCAAGCTGCGTCCCGTCTCTTCATCACGACAAATTGGTGACCCCGACGTGATG
>NW_008690874.1:0-7283 GCF_000695815.1 Acanthisitta chloris | reverse complement strand
CCCTGTGCTCAGTTCTGGGCCCTCAGTCCAGGAGGGATATTGAAGTGCGGGAGTGGGTCCAGAGAAGAGCAACGAGGCTGGTGAAGGGACTGGAGCACAAGCCCCATGAGGAGAGGCTGAGGGAGCTGGGGCTGTTTAGCCTGGAGAAGGAGAGGCTGAGGGAGCTGGGTTTGTTCAGCCTGGAGAAGAGGAGGCTCAGAGGAGACCTTCTCACTCTCTACAACTCCCTGAAAGGAGGTTGGAGTCAGGTGGGTTTTGGTCTCTCCTCCCAGGCAGCCAGCAGGAGGACAAGAGGACAAAGGCTCACACTCTTCCAGGGGAAGTTTAGGTTGGATATTAGGAAGAGATTTTTTTATGGTGAGATTGATCAGGCATTGGAATGGGCTGCCCAGGGAGGTGGTGGATTCATCATCCCTGGAGGTTTTCAAGATCAGAGTGAATGTGGTACTTGGTGCCACGGTCTAGTAACCATGGTAGGGTAGGACTTGATGATCTTTGAGGTCTTTTCCAACCCAGTTGATTCTATGATTCTATCTGTAAGGTCCATTCCAACCCTTAAATTCTATGATTCTGTGATTCTAATTTGTAGACAAATTAAATCTTAGTAAAAGAAATTAAATCAGTAAAAAGAGATCAGACCACCAGCTCTGATCTCTCTCTAAAAGGACTGTAATTAATTTTTCTTTACTGTTACTGCTTAGTATCCATTATTCTCTGCATTTATTGGTGTTGAATGACAAGTAAGAATTATTAACAGTTTTCTCCTCAGCAGCAATTAGCCGACTGATGTCCTTTTATGGGGCTGGGTCATACCACTGCACACGCAGTGTAGTGACTCAGGGCATGAAGGCAATACCAGTGAATCACTGGGTTTTTCAGTGGAAGTTTTATGATGCAGCTGAGACTTTTTTCTCAGCTTTTTCTGCCACTCCCAGTGGGTGAACTCCCCCTTGACAAGGCAGAAACATTCTCCTGTCACTTCCTGGAAGAAGTCTCAGCCTATTTAAATCCAGACTCCTAATTCTGCAATGCAGAATATAACAGTGCAACCTTCCATTTGCCTACAGCTGCTGAGGTTGTTCTCCTTGCAAGGCTGAGTCAAAAAACAATTGTTGACCTAAAATGTTAAGTACATGTAAAAAAAATCCCTCAAATGTATCACTTTCTTTTCAACCTTAACCAGCTCTTTCAACACTTAACGAGCACACTGAGCTCAGAAGATGTGCATTTCTCTTACCAAGAGATATACAATCATCACTTTGCTGTGTCTCCCTACAAAAATGGTGCCCTGAATATGTTTTTTCATTCTAAAACTAATGTAAATACAGAACTATTCCATTATTAATTTATAACTAGCAATTGGTTTATATTAGGCCCTTTACTTGCAGCAGTCAGATTGGAGGAGTTATACCCCATTTCAGCCCCACTGAGGCTCATAGAATAGAACTGTCCCTGTGGTTCTTCAGTCAAGCCAAGAAAGAAATTAAATATAAGTTTATATGACTCTTAATACCAAAGAAACTTCTTTCAAGGAGAGACTGAAACTTTCATTCGGTAAGACAACTAAAGTGCAACAGGAATAGTTGGATGACAAGACCTTAAAGCAATTACAATCTGGATCAACACTTAAAAACTAAGTCAAGAACACAAATCCCTACAGATCATTGAAATACAAACCAGTTGTTTTCCCCCAGATCAAAAGACTGTGCACCTCATCCTGTCATACAAGTCAGGAAAGAGAAAACAGTATGGTATGGGAGTCGAGGTTAATTTAAGATTAGTGTCCCAATCCTCCTAAATTAACTGCATGCTCACAGTGAGGGGCTTAAGAGGGCTACCATATCTGGCCAACACTGTACTAGAGTCATAGAATATCCTGCCTTGGAAGGGATCCACAAGGATCTATGAAGTCCAGCTCAGGACAACACCAAGAATTACACCATATGCCTGAGAGCATTCAAGAGACCTTAGCATCTGACCATCTACAGCATGAGGAAGACCTGAGGGAGTTGCGTTTGTTCAGCCTTGAGCAGAGGCTCAGGGGTGACCTCATGGCTCTCTCCAACTCCCTGACAGGGCTTGGAGAGAGGTGAGGTATGTCCGTCCCGCCATAGCTGCAGGGAGAGGACTAGAGGGAATGGCCTTGAGCTGAGACAGGGCAGAGACAGACTGGATATTAAAAAAATGTGTTTTCACTGTTAGGGTGGTCAGGGATTGGAACAAGTTGCCCAGGGAGGTGGTGGACTCATCATCCCTGTAGCTATTTAAGAGGTGCCACATCCAGAAACCTCTTCAACACCCCCAGGGATGGTGACTCCATCACCTCCCAGGGCAATATCCCAGTTGAGCTGAGACAGGGCAGAGACAGACTGGATATTAAAAAAATGTGTTTTCACTGTTAGGGTGGTCAGGGATTGGAACAAGTTGCCCAGGGAGGTGGTGGACTCATCATCCCTGTAGCTATTTAAGAGGTGCCACATCCAGAAACCTCTTCAACACCCCCAGGGATGGTGACTCCATCACCTCCCAGGGCAATATCCCAGTACCTCAACACCACAACAGGGAAAACATTTCTCCTAACATCCAACTCTGCCCTGAATCCTCCCCCTGCAGCCCTGGCAGGCCAGACATCCCCCACCTCTCTCCAACCCTGTAGGGAGTTGGAGAGGGCTATGAGGTCACCCCTGAGCCTCTTCTCAATACTGAACAAACCCAGCTCTCTCTCATCTTCTACCCTTGATGACTCTACGATTCTATATCATAGGTGTTGCTGTGTTTTCCTTTATAAATAGTAAAGCTGCTGAAGATACGACCCAAAGAGCAAACAAGGTTTTCATCCTCATTACCCAGATCAGCAGGAGCTAGATCCATCCCGGTTAATGGATATAGCCATAAAGAGGTGGATCAATGCAGCATCTGAATTGTCTAAAGATTTACTAGAGAACTCTTAAATACTGAAAGCTTTATTTATAAAGAGTAGCATAGAATGCTTCCAAAGCAGTCAAGAACAGACCACCACAATGACTTCAACCTACCAACTCAAGTCCTAAAAGGGATTTTGAAAAAGAAATGATATAGAACAAAAGGATGGAAAAAGCAAGGAAATTTGATGCCTGCAACCAGAGCTGAGCAGAAGTCCTTCATAACTCAGGAACTTGGTGAAAAGAGCAGTGCTGCGAGCTTTTTCCACTGCTATTGTCCAGTGGGTGAGTAACCAGCAGGAACCACCCTGTCCGGGACCAGCACTTGGACCACGCCTGCCAGATCAGGGTTCATGTGATCTCCAACAAGGTACATGTGCATGGAGTAAAGACTGAGCTTAGCTCCTTTTGTCTGCTTGTTTCTGAACTTGGAGTGACGTTTGGCGGGGAAAAACAATGAACAAAATAAAACAGTAAACATTTTCTGTTAGGTTTCTAAGCTCATCAGAGCCAACCTCTTGCTTTCTTTTTAATTATGCAATCATCTTAAATATTCACTCAATATGTCTTAGATGTGTATTCAGATACAAATCTGTATGGATAAAAAACAGACTAATATCAGACATCCTATACAAATACTTAGTGCTGGTACTAAATGGTGATCACACTTGCAGAAGATAATCTTATTAAATGAACTAACTGCTCACATACTGTGAATTTAAGGGAGATTGTCTTTTTTTTCCCCCACTTGTTTACTGTCTGGTTGCCAGAGCAATGCGCTGCCTGTTTGTTTTGAGCATTACATGGAGAGCACATTTGTTAGAGGCACTATCTTCTCAGCTTTATACTGTACATGCACTGGTGATCTCAGGCCAAAGAGGACTCTGAATGCACAAAACCCAAAAGGATCCAAGATGAACTTTAGCCAATCCCAGTTTTAGCACACCAAAATGTCAAACTACAGCTGTTCTGCCTTAAAGAAGAGATGCACTACCCAGCTTAACCCAGACCTTGTCTCCATCTTCCCCAGAGGGAAGCTGCTGGCCTCGTGTCAGTTTCACTAATGTATGTATCTCATCAACAAGTTTCCTGTGCTCCTTTTCTCACTTGTATCTCTGACTTGCACACCAACACAAAACCACTTCAGGAAAAGTGTTTTACAGCCACACAACTACTCCATCTATAGAACTGTCACCACCAAAAGTTTACTGGGAGAAAATAATCGTTTTCTTTTCCAAGTGTCAAAGAGCTTCCACAAAATTCAACTAGAAAAAAGCCAAGAATTCAAGACAAAGTCCAAGACAAAGTCCAAGATGAAAAATACATGCATTTCACTTCCAGTTTCTAAGATTTATCCTTTGATCAGATCTTTCCAAGACGGAAAACTGCTTTGCAAACAACACAAGCCTAAACTCCCCTCAAACCCTTTCACTCACCTAAAGAACTTTAAGATATTTCTCCTATTTTGAACAACTTTTTCTGCTAAACTATAAAGCCATTCACATGTTTTGTCCTGAACAGATCTCATCACTCAGGTTGCTTCTATTATAGAATCAAGAAAATACCCAGTTCCCTCAATCATAACCTACTGCCATGTCCACCCCATGCTCACACACTCCTGAGTTCGTTCTGCGTGTCAGTGATACCACATTTCTTCATTCTGCAGAGGATAAGCTTTAAAACAGATACATAAATCAAGAGCCATATCACTGTCAGCACTTTAGAAAAATCTTTGATTTCTGACAGAGTTTTCACGTGTTGGTTTTATTCTATTTTATCTAACTCACCAAAAAAAGGGGGAAGGAAAGGCAGAAGGCGCATGACTCCCATGATAGGCCATCCTGGTGAGGCACATCTGGAGTACTGTGTCCAGTTCTAGGCTCCTCAGTGCCAGAGGGACATGGAGCTCCTGGAGCACGTCCAGGGGAGGCCACAAAGATGCTAAGGGGACTGGAGCACAACAATGATGAGGAAATGCTGATGGAGTTGGGGCTATTCAGCCTCAAGAAAAGACACTGAAAGGGACCTTAGTAATGGATCCAAGTCCATGAACAGAAGGTGCTAAGAGGATGATCAGACACTGCTCAGTGGAGGGAACCAATAAAACAAGAGTGAAGAGCAGACACTGATGCACAGGAAGTTCCACCTGAACATGAGGAAGCACTTCTTTCCTGTGCAGTCACAAAGCACTGAAAAGACTCCCTAAGAGGTTGCGGATTCTCCTCACCACAGGTATTCCAGATCCATCTGGACACAACCCTGAGCCATGTGCCCTGAGACGGACCTGCTGGAGCAGGGACGTGGCACCAGGGACCCGCTGTGGTCCCTTCCAACCTAATTGATTCTGTGATTCTATGACAGATTCTGGTGAGTTTCAAAACAACAGAGGATAAACACAAAGAATAATACAAGACATTAAAATATTGTGGGGATTCACTGACATTTTGTTCTCTGAACATGTTAAAGCACAGCAGTGATACCTCTCAATTTCTTCAGATTTCACGGACAAACATACCTGCAAGACTTTCTATAAAAGTAGTGCCTTTAGACATGATACATGTACAGGACTTATTTTAGACTTGAACAATGGTGCAAATGTAAGAGCCACAACTATTACTTATTTCATTGAGCCTTACATCCTCAGATATTTCATTGGAAATAATTAAATCCAGATTTCATGTAAAATATGGCACTGGGGAGGTCACAGCTCAGTGCTGTGCTCAGCTTTGGGCACTCACTGCCAAAAGGCTATTGAGGCTCTGGAGCAAGTCCAGCCAAAGGCAACAAGGGCAGCAAAGGGCTAGAGCACATGGGAAAGGACTGAGGGAACTGGGCTTGCTTAGCCTGGAGAAGAGGCTTAGGGGTGACCTCATGGCTCTCTGCAACTCCCTGACAGGGTTGGAGAGAGGTGGGGGATGTCTGTCCTGCCATGGCTGCAGGGAGAGGACTAGGGAGAATGGCCTTGAGCTGAGCCAGGGCTGAGTCAGACTTGATGTTAGGAGAAATGTTTTCCCTGTTGTGGTGTTGAGGCACTGGGATATTGCCCAGGCAGGTGGTGGAGTCACCATTCCTGGAGGTGTTGAAGAGGTGTCTGGATATAGCCCTAGAGGATATGGTTTAGGGGTTACAGTAAAGTAACAGCAGATGATGGTAAGACTCTATCTTAAGGTCTTCTCTAACCTTGATGATTCTATGATTCCATCATTCTATATGGAAAACTCTGAAGTGCTATGCAAAAAAAAAATCTGCTGCAATATTCTTCATCTATACATTTCCTTACCAATCCTTTTTTCACTTTCAAGAACAGTCTAAATTATCTTGACCTTCTTTTCTCTGGAAATGAATAACCACAAGGATGCAAAGCTTGATCCTCTCCTTAGGCATTCTGAGGTGCAGAAGGTTCTTTTATACCACCCAGAATTACATTTTCACGCTGTAATCCCTCAGCACTTTTGCAGACTTGCTTTTCACTCTGATTCCAGACTGACTACAGAACAGGCAGCCTCAGATTTCAACATGAAGAAGTGGAATACGATACCCACCTGCAATGCTGACAGAACAGTAGCACATTCTCAAGCCATCCATAACTTCCCAAGGATTTAGCATTAAAACCAGACCTGAGCAAGCCAGGAGCCAGCTCAGCCAACTCTTTTTGCTCTCTTGGACACCATTTATTTGAGGAGGATGATACTTTGCAGAATGCTCATCTATGTAGTATTTTCCATCACAACTAATGGACTGCCTTTGTGACACACAAATATTTCTGCTCTTCAGCTTCAGAGGAGAAATACTGACGGGACATCTTGGTCTGCTCTGAAGTGATGGCAACATGGTTTTTTTCAGTATTAGTCAGTAAGAGAAACACAATCAGCTAACAAGAATTTAGACTGGCACAATTCACAGAAAATTTTAAGCAAAAAGCTTTCCTGCTCATAATTCTAAGAGCTGCAGGATTTTTTTCCCTATATTAATCTCATTGTGATTACTTTCTGTAAACTCACTTTCCTAGTCTTTTGTATTTTAAAATTCCCACTTAAGGGGAGAAAGCCTCATTTAAATGTGCCTCCTTAAGTAAAAAACAATGAGATTTTCAGTCTTTAAATGTCTTAAGACTCATTGATATAGATCTATGGACTTGATTCAACCATCATCCACATGGGGGCCAGTGAGGAGTGGTGTCCCTCAGGGGTTGGTGCTGGGGGCTGACATTGTTCAACATCTTTATCGGTGACATGGACAGTGGATTGAGTGCACCCTCAGCAAGTTCTCTGACCACACCAAGCTGTGTGGGGCAGCCACAGCTGGAGGGAGGGGATGAGACATGCAGAGGGACACTGACAGTCTTGAGAGGTGGAACAATGC
>NW_008690873.1:0-1164 GCF_000695815.1 Acanthisitta chloris | reverse complement strand
TTCCAAATTGTCCCTGTTCTGAGGAATGATTATCATGTCTTTAAACAGATACCAACAACTGAGTCTTTTTAACTGAGCTGCCTATAACTTATAGCCTTGACAACATTTCACAGAACTTGAAATGAGTGTGATTAGCAGCAAAGTCCCTATGCATGGATCTGTGTTTTGAACCTTGTTCTCCATAAGGAGAAGTTCTGTGCAAACATGACTTTCAATGGTGTCTGTTTGCAAAGGTGTCTTCCCTGTTGCTTGATGCCTGAGCATGCTGAAACATTCTGTCTGCACAGAGAAAGAGCAGGTGGGAGAGTTTACTGTGGTGTAATTTGAACTGTCTAAAGGGAAGGGATAAATGTTCAGTTTCCCCTACTTGTTGTATGGGTTCCATAGTTATGCTCCTGTGCATTTTTCTTCTGTTTTCCAAGGAATTTACATAGGGACCTGTGCCTATGCTCTTTGGTGCAAAGTCACTTGTGATCCTCCTGTACACTTTTACAAGCTTGATAATGCTTCTTGTGTACCTACTACAGTGGACATAGTGAGGAATGACAAGCTATGGTTCCTCCCCTTCTCTGGCTTTCCCTTTCCTTCCTTGTTTCTTCTCATGTTCTAAAACTGGGCCTCAGTTTGGATGATAGTCCTTGAAATTAGCGATTTGTTCAAGCTACCAGGCTGTGGGAGATCTTCTCCTCCATGGCTTGAAGGTGATCAGCAGCCAACACAAAGGCTTTGATACACTTACGTTTTCCTTAAATGTCACTGAATTATATGCTCTTTTGCTTGTGGCTGACAACTACACAAATCTTGGATATTGTCTGTAGTGCTACTAAAGGCTGCGAATGCAAAGTAAGGCGAGGGACTAGATTTGAACCAGAAAAATAGGTGAGTCACTATGTTTTTGAGTGAGCAGTGTTTTGACATTGGAAAGGGCTGCCCAGGGAGTAGGTGGAGTCACTGCTTCTGGAGGTGTTTAAGGAAAGGCTGGATGTGGCACTTGGTTCCATAGTCTAATTGACATGGTGGTGTTAGGTCATAGGTTGGATTCTCTCATCTCAGAGTTCTTTTCCATCCTGACTGATTCTGTCATTTCATGCCTGGTGGCAAGGCATGTGCTATTTCTGTTATAATCCAGCTCTATCTTCCTGGAACATAATGATGCAAGGTTTC
>NW_008690872.1:80171-80522 GCF_000695815.1 Acanthisitta chloris | reverse complement strand
ACGGCGCCGTCCCCGAGCGGCGGAGCCAGCGCCCCGGGCAGATGGCAGGGAGAAGAGCAACTGCTGCGGAGCAGAGTCATTCCCCACTGGAGCACACGGGGTTATTGTGCTTCTGCGTTTCAAGCAGAGTGGGTGTTATGCAATATTTATAAGCTTTAATATATCAGCGGGCCATCTAAAAGCTCGAGTGTGCTGGAGGCTTTGCACAGCCTGTATGGGTAATCCCTACTGTCCATACCAAATTTCAGTGCTTGAGGGTCGAGGTCTAGCTCACTGGTAACATGACATGTTTCTGAGAATCATATTTGGCTATTAAAACCATGAAGAAAAAGCCACCTTGAGATAAGACCA
>NW_008690872.1:0-80139 GCF_000695815.1 Acanthisitta chloris | reverse complement strand
CCTTTGGATGAACAGAAACAAAACAAAAAATCCAATGGGAAGCTAATGGCCTAAAAAATTAGAAATATATTTTTGTGAAGTCAAGCAAAGAAACGATAGTTTGAAGTCTCAGCTGAATCTGCTTTATTGTGAGAGAACAGATTTAGTTATCTGATTTATTACTTTTAAATTCATTTAGTATCCATTCCACCACTTTTATAGTAGCTACTTCATCTTCGATGCACAATCAGTATAAAAATGAAGTATCTGTTCTTCATGCCATTACAGGTTACCTGTTTCATGCCTTTTGGGAAAATACGTTACAGATTAAAGTATTAAACTGTCTTTAAATCACCCATGACTAGGGTAAAGCCAAACAGAGGTCAGCTGCTCTGACGTACAGCAGCATTCTAGGTTAATTACACTTGTGTCTACATGTGGAATAAACTTGTAGTGAGGAACAAAACTAGGTAAATCCCATACTTAAAGAACAGAATTAGTTAATGCAGGAAATAAAACAGGATGGGTTGGATTGCATTCGTTTACTACTATATTGTAAGAAAGTTCTTACTGGACTGCTAATTAGGTCATGGTGCTGTGAAAAGAACATGATTAACTTTGACACACAGAGTGTAGATATAAAGCCAAATCAACCAGACTTTCATTGACCCAACCCTTTATAATTGCCAGTTATCATGAAGGCAGCTTGGCTAGCATCTGGGTGGCATTTCTGAACACTATTATTCTAATTCTCCCCTCTTTTTTCTCTTAAACCCTCTTGGATTTTTGGCAAAGTACAGACAGAATAAAATGGAACTACGTAATGATAATTTTTGGGGTACAAATCTGATATTGAGTCTACTCGCACAACTGCAAACCCAAAACCAACTTGTTCAAAACAGAGGAAATTGAAATGTTGTGAGGGCAAACAGGGACCTTGCTAATCCATTGTCCTTTGCCATTATGAAAGTACGTGAAACAAACAATCAACAATTACATAAATGTTTTATATAACTCAATTAATGAAGTAGTCAGGAAATCTATCAAATTATGCAAGGCCTGACTGCTTGGCTGTGCAAATTAGTAGACAAAGAACCCCAAAAAATAGCACATGGAAGACCCTCCAAAAAAAAAATCTGAAAATCTCTGAATCTTGTGATGACTTGCACACTTAAATAGGAGTGTAAATAAAGATACAACAGTGAAATACATTATGGTATCTTGGCATTCTTGCATTTTTGAATATGTTTATCTGCTAAGAATGATCACTAAGACATTTAATTTACAAAGTGCCTATTTAATTAAAATTACTTTGATTATTTGTAGCACATAAATTTTTCTAATTTTTCCTCCAATTTAGTTCTGTACCAGCTATCACAGACAATAGTTAGAAAATAAATTTTGCTTATTCATATCCTGACATCTTTCTTCTGCTCAATGGATATTGGTTATGAGCTCCATTTCATGATTTTTGCTCTATTTTTCCATACACACAAATATATGAATGAACTCATTTTTTTAATTATTATTCTTTTGTGACCCATACATTATATCATCACTTTTTGCAGTTCAAACACTTTCATCCACAGAGTATTGCACTGGGATACCACTTTATTTGATGTAATGCAGACCAATGTACACTACTTTAATGGAGAACTTATTCTGGGTTTAGCAATTAATTGTTAGTCAAGAGAGACTGCTGCTGCTTAGTAGTATGTTTCTGGTTTCCATAACCTTAATTTGGGTACTTTATGATAGTGTCTTACAGATATCACATAGTATGCCACACAATTTTCAGATTTTGGTGTACTCAAGAGTCCCATGTGCTTGGCAACCAGTTACGTCTGGGTTTTATTTTTCTATCCCAATTACTATATTTGAAGCATTTGCCATTGGGCAGAGGAGAACACATGCAGTAAGTATTGATGTTTTCTTGTAGAGAAACACAGAGAAATTTCAAAGCTCTTTTAAGTTTGTTAAGACTATACACATTAATAATAAAGATTCTCCATTTTGTATTTATGAGATGCTGCTTAATATAGCAGGAAACTTTATGTAGGACAAAGAGAAGACTGAGGTCTCAATATGTTAAAGAGAAGTAAGTTAATGCAAATAACACAAGGTAAAAGTTGTTTAGCAGCTCATTCAGTGTTTGTCCATGTCATGGTTTAACTTCAGCTAGCAGTCCAAACCAGAACAGTCAAAAACATTTAGTCTCATGCTTTACCGCCTATCCATAGCTGAACTGAATCTAGAACAATAGTCACTTTCTTTGACTACTTTCTATCTCCTTTTCTACTGCAAATAATTCTGGAGAAGGGGTTACATTACTTGTAAACAGCATTGCATGCAAAATGAATGCAGAATTAGAGAGTAAGCATAGTATTTCAGAAGTGACTATTTGTCTTCTCTTGGCTTTTCTGCTCCTAGCACTTCCAAAGCTACTTAATTTATTTTTTTTTTAATTTGAGCTTTGGTTTTTGTTTTAACACTCAGTAAGGAAAAAAATAGGAAATTTCAGAAACCGGAACTGTTACTTACTTTTCAGATTATTCCAGTGATTCCAGTGTGTTTCTTGATACCCCTCACCACCTGCAAGTTCAGTAATGATATTTTATTTCTCTGTGATATATCTTTAAACATTAAAAACTGGAAAAGCATTCCTATGAATAGTTACCAAAGAACTTGGGATATTAAAACCTGATACTATGAAGTATTAAATATTTAAATCTAACAGTTACAATGTAGTAAACAAGACTACAAAAAATATTTTTTCTTTGAGTCAAGAATATGCAACACTTTAATTACACTTGTATTTGTAGCTTAATACCAAAAATAGGTTTTAGGCACTGACAGATTCAAGAAATAATAAAATCTTATTTCAAAATACACAGTACTGCCATTTGTAGGGTTTAATTTCCACTTCTTCTTAACACATTTTTTTTGAACACAACAGCTGCCCCTTCACTGCAGCTGTTACTGGTGAAGATCATTGATTAGCTTGAAGTCAATGACAGCAAAGGAACTCTCAGGGTGCTCTGATATGAGATAGCATGAATAATCCTCCAGATCTCTCTTGCACACACATAGCATGAAGTTTGGACACACACATCTTTCCATCATTTTCCACTGGTCTAATTCACTCAACGTCTGTTTAATGTTTTAATGAAAGATGATAATGCAACCACTATAAACTCTGTCCTGACCAGAAAGCACAAAAAATGTACTGAGACCTGGATTGATGCTTTTATAACAGCAGGGCATCATACGCACCAGAATGACAGACACTGGCAAACGGCATAGAAGAAAATTACCTTACTTGTGGCTTGGAGAAGGGTTGTGCCAACCATCTGGCACAGGGGATCTCCCAAAGGACAAAAAGGATCATAAAGACACATTAAGGTTTACCCCATATCTTCTCAAAGACAGTTCTCACAAAAGGATTCAACTCTTAAATAAAAGGAATATATAATACTGTTCACACACAAGAAACCTATCTTTGAAATTCATCAAAATAATTCAAATGTATACCACAACACAACAGATGTAAACTTAGGAGGCAAGGGGGATGGGGGAAGGAAGCCTGGACTCTGGGGTTAGATCTGTAGATTTTCCCATTATTTCTAATCAAATAAATGCTGTAAGTTCATTTCAGTGTGGAGCAGTTCTGCAAGGATAGTGATTCTGACAAGATGAGGTTCTCCCCATTCTCATCTTGTGAATATGAAGTAACAACTGATTAAACAGTAAAGAGATAATGCACTGCAGAATTAATATCCACATTAAAAATTACTATTGAAAAATAATTAGGCAATGAGGATAAATATTTAATTTCTTATCATCCAGCTTTTTTCAACCTCAGTTGGGATCAAATAATTTCATTATTCATTATCATTTAAATCTGAAAGCATAATAGCACTCGATAGTAGATAACACAGATTCTTTTAAAAAAAACCCTCCACACAAAGAGAAAGCTGCAGATACTCCATTTCAGTGCTAAGCCGTTATGTTTATAAGAGATCTCTTAGGGCATCTACTGGAGAGCCTTAGCATTGCACGCCAAAGAAAGGAGCATGTAGAAAAGGTAAGAAAGATGAAACAAGTTCTCTATTTTTTGTACCAGGTTTAAACAAGAACAGTAATTCAAACATTTTTTTCCTCGTCTGGGCAGCCCTCGTTCGATTGACTGGAGCACATAAAGCAAACAACAATATAAGAAAACTTCACAGCTGAAAGTATTCACTGATGGAAGTGAAAGAACAAATACTGCACAAATACTGCACAATTCAGAATTTGGCAGTTCATTCAATCTTGAGTATTTAAATATGCATTGAGCTAAATATATTATTCTGTGTTTGTTTAGAAAAATATTTTTATTAACAAGTTTACTAAAACCATAGTGAGAAATTTAATTAATAGGAATTAAGTATGAACAAGAATGTCAAAGTCTTTGGATTAGGCTTGTTTACTCTTGAAGTTGGTTTTCCAACCTATTTAGATACTGTCTATGAAGTTCTGTGGTAGCAATCCTGACATCTTTACACATTTGCCATAATTTATTTCTGTCCACTAACACAGAATATCCTCTATTCTGTAGCCCATTTCCTCAAAGGCCACACAGGGTGATTTCTGGAGACACATGCTGGGTAGGTAGGAGTTTACCTAGTTTGTAACAGACTCGAAAACAGTTGTTTAACTTACTTTACAGAAAGGATAGCTTTTGAAATTTAATTGATAAAGTAGCAAGCGCCCATATCAGCCTCACTTGGTTGGATTTATTTTTAAGTAGGAGTTCTGTATGAACCTCTCTCTCTTCCCATAACATATGTGTGTTTTCCAAGAGACAGTGACCAGTAAGAGTCACCTACAACTTTGGGGAGGTCTGCCTGTTAAGTTGTTAAAAAACACACCACCCAAACCCACAGCAGTAACAAATCTAACCTGATGCTGAGACACCCAGGCAAATTGTTAATATCCACTATCACTACAGTTTAGGTAACCTGTTCCTAACCATTCAAAACCTCCTTGAGCAGCAATGGATAAATAGCCTCAACAGGATAGAAAAATATTGTTTTGTGCAGCAACAGCAAATGGCAACCTAAAATATTATCTTTTGGTTTATTTTATGCTTTATTATAGGAATTAGACTTCACAAAAATTTTAAAAAGCCATGCAGACTTCTGTGGCAGTGCTCAAACATCATATGTGCTCCAATGCCCCATGCAGTCTGTAGGCAGCCACAAATTGTCTGATCATTACAGCACTAGAGAATAATTTATCTTACAATCTGAGAGTTCCTGCATTTGTTGTAATTCTGTGTGATGGAGATGAAGCCTGATCACTTGTTTTTGAGTGGGTTTTACTAGGGAATAAGCCAATCAAAACAGTGATTGCATGTCTGGAAAAGAAATCTAAATTAATATACACTGTTGTGTAGCCTAATTCACTCCTAGTCACGTATCTTATCACGTATCTGATTTCATCCCAAATTGTACTAAGAATATAAAGGAACCAGTTCTTCAAAGAATGCACTTACTGAATTTGAAGCAAGCAGATCTGTGAACTGTGATATCTGTACAGGGTAAGAGACATTTCCTACAGTTCTAGAGAACAAGACGAGAATAAAATAAGGTTCACAGGCACATCTTACCCTGTCTCTCCTTGAGAGCAATCAGCTTGTCCCAGAAGAGCACAAGGAATATTAAATGGGGTGAGTATTCTGTCTTATTTCTTTGTGACTTTGATGTTGCAAAATTTTCTACTTCTTTGGGAGATAAATTTCATCAAAGGTTCATACTGATATTACAACTAGATATGGTAAAGAATGCACTGAACTTTTCAGTTGGGAGCCAATGTCATTTTTCTATATATCAGTTCACAGTTCTACTCAGCCAGAATCCTTCTTTGTCTTTCTAGACAGCATTATAAGAATCTCAGTGAATCACAAAATAAATGAAACAAAAACAAAAAACCCAAACAAAACAAACATAGAAACCCAAACAAAAACGCAAACAAAAACAGAACAACAAAAAAAGAAGTTAAGCAGTTCAAGGAAATGGAAATTTCATCCCTTTCATCCCAATCTCTCTTTTTCCCTTTGTAACTAACTTTTAACCATTTTGCCACTGCTCCTGCACAGAGGAATGTGGTGATGTAAAAGAGATAGTGTGCCACCTTTATGTCAGCAAATCCTAATTCAGAAAAAAAAAGGATATCCTCCTACTTCTTATTTATAATATAATTCCTGGGACAAAATTAAAGCTGCAGTTTAATATTCTGCACACATTTCATTTTTTTTTCTTTTTCATAGGTCACTCTATAAACACTGACATTCACAAGAAAACAACTTATTCCTGCCAACAATGTGGTTCTAATAGGCACACATTTCTTAGATAAGGCAAGGGATTCGAAACAGTTAACTGAAACTCTTCAGTTCTTGTACGTCTCAATGAACCCACTTCAGGTTTCAGCTAGTTCTCTAAAACTTAGCTAATTTAAAGTGACAGACCTTTAATTACATGTGACATACTATCCAATTAAATGTAGAAAGTCTATTTTCACCAGTACAGTAATATCTGAAAAGATGAGATTCATCAAAAAATCAGATTTCTTTAAGTGCTAGACCTAAGAAGGAAACAAAAAATAGGTAGTGTACTACAGCTTGTTAAATACTCAGTTAAAAGATTCTGGGGTTTTGTAGTTCCTCCTAGTCTTCATGACATTTTTATTGGACATTACTCATCAGAGTCAGAAACATGCCAAGTTAGTTCTTGTTCTTAATTTTTGTGAATTTATAGACATTTGTTTGAAAAGGATTACCCAGTCACATATGAATATAATAAAATTTGGATGAAAAATGCCAGAAAAAAACCCCAGCTTATTTTGGTTTGAAAAACAATTACGAAGAAACTGTAAAAATTTATTACAAAAGTAATTTATGTGTTTATCCTTAACACATCTGATTACTTTACTAGTATTCACAAATACAGGAGGCATTACTCCTGTATACTTCCACAAGAAAAGCAAACACTGATGCCCTCTTTTTGTCTAAATGAAAAAGAGAATACTGAGAGGCTAAGCTGTTTAAGCAGTCACAAAAGAAATCTGGGGCACTGCAGGGAACAGAGGTTTCTCATTTCTTATTCATTCTTAATCACATGGTAATCCTGCCTTATCAATCAACATGTCAATTTAAAAGCAGTGATTACAAGTCATCAGTAGTGATGATCTAATATTTTAGTACAACAGAAAAAGACACACAACTGAACTTCAAAGAGAGTTCAGAAAAATCACAGCATGCATGCCTTTTAGCATAAATGGTAGTGCTTGCCTGATATAATCCAATACTATTGATTCAGGAAAACTATTTATAGTCACTGTAAAATACGCCTGCTGTGCTCACTCACTCAGCATGTGCTACAGAATATACATGCACTGTATTATTGCACTAAAAATGTTCAGAGATACATATAGTACAGTTATACTGTCAACATTTTGAAGCAGGATCAAAATACCTGCCACACTGAGGTTTGCATCTCTGCCAAATCATTTACTTGTTTTCAATCAGGAACTCAACATCATTCTTAAGTTTCAGAATTCATTGATTTACATTGTTCATAGCACACATTTTAAAAAAAATATTGAGTGCTACTTGTAAGTAAAGATATTTAAGATATCAAGTGGCATTTGTGTAAAGTTACATTAGAAAGCTTTAAGTTGCTAAATAAATCAGCAGGTTTGAAATAGAGGTGCAATATGCATACTCAATTTGCATTTTTCTGTAAGCATATATATTCTAGCACAGTTTTTATTCACACTGACAACAACTAGTTTTCCTCAGCAGGTGTCCATTCAGTGAATAGATATGTGTGAGACAACGTCTGCTTGCAAAAGCCATTTTCTTCAGGCACAGGTAATTGCTAATCAGCTATAAGGTGAGGTTTGCTCTTAGTGATTTAGCACCTAAGAGGCAAAAGTCAAGTTTCAAGGCAGCAACCAGGTGGATAAACCCAGAGAGCCTCTCCTTACTCCACCCACAATCATGCACAACATAAATTTAGTCTTTTGTAACTAGTAACACATTTCCTGTCGGAAGTATTTTACTCACAATGTAATGGTGTCTTTCACAATCTTGAGGAGTGACAGAGAAAAAACTGAAGTTGTGGTCTAGACAGAGAGGTGTGTTTTAAGTAAACAGTGACTTACAGCCAATATCAAATAGGCACTATTGAACACAGGAGCAGAAGGCAAAGGGTTGCAACACAGAAACACAAGACTCAGTTACATTTTCAGGAAAGGGTATTTCCTGAGAGAAACACCTGTGGAACAATCAAAGAGGTTAAACGGCAGGACAAGATCACAGGCAAAAATATTCTCTGAACAGAGGAGTACAGGAAGTAGAGATAACAAGGAAGGATTAAGACAAAAAAAAAAAAAAGACTTGAGAAATAGAAGGGGAAAAAAAGCAGGTGAGAAGAAGAAAGGGAGAACAGATTTACCTTCCTGGAACAAGTGGAAGGCCTAGAGTGGAAGAATGGATAGAAAAACTCAGTATATATGATACAGAGGAAAGGGAAAACAGATATGAAGAGATCACCTCATGCTTCACCTGCCGTTTTTTTTCTTTTTTTTTTTTTCTGGAAAGCATCCAGTAAGATGTTGCTCAAAATGAAAGAAACAAAGGAGAAAGTTTGAGAGATGAATAATTAGTGGTTACGTTAATCGTTCCGTCCAAAGAATAGGAAACTGTGGACAAGATCTGTCACTCTGAATTGCAGGACTAAGAAAACTCAGCTCAGTACCCATTTGAACATAACAATTTGCAAGTCATGTTAGAATGTCTATATCTATTATGGAACAGAATAAACACAATGTAAATTGGTAATCTTGATAATCACCTATTAAGAAGTGCTTACAGATGAAGATTTATTCACCTAATAAATTCCCACTTAAGTTTTAATAATGAATATGTGTGAGAACCAGTGATTTGGCAAATACAGGAGTGGCAAAATTAATGAGTTATTCATGCAATATATTCTCTCAGTTCTATTTGATAGCACTCAAAAAATGCAGGGAAACAAAAGAAATAAACAGGACAATGCATTGGTTCAAATGCATTCCAGTACTGCACACTACATATCAGCTTTACTGGATCTAATGGAGCTTAAGGTGGAATTAACAACAATATGACTGGATAGTAGATAATCACCCAAAGGTCTTCAAAATAAAATCATGTTGCACTCAGACCCATGTCAGGTGCCAATCAGTATAAAGTCCTATTAGGAGAATTGCTTAGACCAGGCATAAAAGCATAGCAAAATTGCATTCTCTTATTTAAAACTGCTGTTCACATCAGACCATATTTTAGTCCAAGTCTCTGTGGATGCAAGACAAAATTAATAAATGTGAAGTTTTAACTATCTCAGCTGTTGCTGCTAACCCCATCATGCAACACAAATACCTCAGTAGCCATTTTAACACTAGGTCAGGTCCAGGTGTCAATCTAGCTGTAATAGCAAAGCAGGCTAAGATAATATAGAACCTACTTGTGGTGCTCCTTTATTTAGTGTAAACATTCTTTGAAATACAGTTTTAAAATAAAACACAGTATTAAACTGCGGAGATTATGCTCTCACTCTTTTCTAATTTGGTGGTGCAGTTATATTCAGTGGAGTAGCCTCACTTTAAAACAAAATATGCAAAACTCGAAGTCAAGTGCATCATGTTGTGAATGTACTAAAGCATTCCAACAGCACCATAAGATGGCACAGAGTTAAAAAAACAGTTCAGAAAATGAAACTGATCTATCTCTTTTGAAACATTAAAAGCAATACTATAGCAGTACTTTGATTTGATGCCTCTGGATCCATTTAACTAAATATGCAGCCTGTCCAGTGGATCCATTTGACTATGTATGAAACAGTGTGTGACTACATATGAAACAGTTTGGTTGCAAAATTAAATGATACCTGGAAAAGGATGAAAATGTGCATTGTCATATAAACCAAGTAATAAAGTAGATTATTTAGACATATTTTGATGCATGGATCTTATTTCTATCCAATTCTGTGCAGTATTTGCCAAGATCAGTTTCATAAAAGACTAACCCTTCATGTTAAGACATAGAAGTGCCATTCAAATCTAGGAGCAGTTCAGTAAACCTCACCTTAATGTATGGCCAACCTGCTTAAAATTCTATCCTAGCTTTCAAGTCTTGCCTTCAAATCCCTCATTCATTACTCATCTGAAACAATTAATTGATTGTAATTATACCCAAAATAAGGTCACCACACAACTTGCCCTTATTCATTATGCATATATATATATATGTATATATATACCCAAAAGTTCTTCTTAACATACTAATGACCAGTCTGCAGAAAGTATACTGTGTACAGGTCAGTACATACAGCCTATTTTGGATAGACAAATTTTTGTGTGGTATTAGGAAAACTATCATAAGGCATGCTTCAGTATATATTGGTTCTTTCCGTGTGTTGTCTTTGAAGGAACTAAGTATAATTCCTACTGATCCAAGCTACAATTGATTTTTCCAACTGATTCCGTCTTTCAGCTTTTGGAACTGTTGTCTATTTTGTAACTTGACTATGTATAGTCTATAGATATTTCTGCATCAACCAAACACTTCTTTTTTTGTGAGTACTCAATATGATATATATTCCTGATACAGTCTTCCAGATCTCCTAGAAAGGACAATTCTTGTGACTTGAAATATCAGGCAATGTTGGGGTTTTTTTATTTAGCATGTGACTGAGACTATGCTTATATTGTTTCCTTGAATGAACTCAAAGCAATGAGACAATTATTCTGATATACAAGCATCCAATTCTTTACATTTCAATTTGTATTTTAGCATTATTAGCTTCCAGACTTCTTTAGAGTCTGAGGATTTAGATACCTAATTTTAAGCATCAAGACTTGAAGAATGATCATCTTTGTTCTACTTGAGGTCTTCCAACAGTGTTTGTTTTGATTAGATAAATGTAAAATAATTAGAAAATTCTCAATATGAATGTTTTGTTGTATTTTGGCACACCTTATCATACTCTATTTTGTCTTGCCCCATATAGCTCAAAATTTCATGCTGGCATTAGCAGCTGTGCTTTTTGCTTCCGTTATCTTTTGTGCCTTTTTCATCAAACATGAAACAGGAGAAACTGTTTGGTGTGCTGTATCATTTCTGTCACATGCAGAGTTCTGAAGAGTAAATATAGAAGTCTAATCTGTGTCATTGAAAAAAATTAAAAAGCTAAGCAATCTGTAGAACATTAAAGATTCACCCTATGTTGATTTCCTCCTTTCCTTCATCCCAACTAACATGAAAACCAGAAGCTTTTGTTTTTAGACCTTGACTTAAAATTAAGCATCTAATAACATCCTTTCCTTACAGAAGATGATTTATTATTCTTATTTAGTAGACTGCATCTAGCTAAAGAATGAAGAAAGTTTTCAATCTATTTATGTCCCTGCTATGTTAAAACAGTGATGTAAAAAGCACTATTGACTTTGATGGTCTTAGTAATAGTAATTAAATTATTAAAAATTTTATAAACTCACAAATATCAAAAGCACCATATTTTCAGAATACTGAAAAACAATTGTTGGTATAGTTATAGTGTTTAGCTGTGTAGTCTTTAATTTACTTTATTAGATTTTTATTACAATTTTAAATTTTTTTTTTGGGTTTAGCCATATGAATTTTTTTTATTCAATATAAACCTCAAAATTCTACTTCTACTGCTTTCACCTCCTTAATTTCCACATTCTTGAGCCCTTTTGTAAGGGCCTTATTTCAAAGTTCTTTTGAGTTTTGTCAAATAATTAGTATCTTGCATTTTTCCAGGTGTTTTAAAGCTGTTATCCTGGCATCATCCTCCTCATACAGGTACACCAGGTGTTATACCTTTAGGCTTCATCAGTATCACTGAAGTTTTATTCACTTTTTCTTCTAGGGAACAAGTTTACATGAATTCTTCTGTAGCACCTATTCCAAAGGAGATTGAACATTTACAGTGGAACATCAGCATGTGAAGTATTTGAGGTAGAATTCCCGATTTCTTGAAAACAATTAGAAGACTTCCATCACGTTCAGTAAACCAGATTAAAGATAACATGTCCAAATAGATACTTACTCATCCTACAAGAATTCAACTCAAATTGTTGTTAGCAAAACTACTAAAACCCAAGAATCTGATTATCTCCAAATTCTTGTTTCATGCTTTAAACTGTTCTTGGTTCATTTATTTTGTGTGGAGTTTTAGTCAAAGTACTCCCAACAAAAACAAGGTATAAAAATTGTGAACATCACAAAGATTTGCTCCATAGTCAGTGTCAAAAATTATAGGAGATAAATGTAAGGTAACATTCAAACTAACCTTAGGTGACCATGATCTTGGCTAAAATGCCCATAATGACTTTTGGTAGTGATGGTTTAGCACTCTGTTCTCTTTCTTATACAGAGGGATACAGAAAATTTTAAGGAGATTTAAATCCAAATTGAGAACAAAGTACTTGTGGAAACTCTTGAACACAATTTAACAGAAACCTGTGGTAACACTTCTACAACCTATCCCCCTATTTTTCAATAATACCTGATGTTTATGAAGTGCACTGGCTTAACACAAAGACTACTAAGCATATCTAGCAGTTATCAAAAGAGTAACCAGAGGTACAAATATGAATAGTATTGTTTGAGCATATTTTAGAAGAAAAAATACATTCTATGGTGCGTAACTTCACAGAAACTGTAATAATTACATGTTATGAGGAAATGATAGTTTTAATTATTCAGAGTTGTGCATTCTAGTTTTATTTGCTAGTTTTTTGTTTTCTAGTTAAGCTAGCTGAGGTACTGTTTCAATATCTAAGTTCTGTTTGTTACTGTGCTTGTGTATTACCCAGAGACCACATTAAAGGAAAACAGTTTCATTCTTTCCTCATGTTAGTCCCCTGTGGTAGCAATGCTAAAAAAGCAAACACCTCAGAAAGGCAGCAGAAGAATTAGAGCATTAAGGAGGTCACTACAACTAGTTCAATAAGTAGAATAAGAAATGTAATACTTCCAAACATGATAGTGCAATCTACTGAACTTGTCCATCTTGCTTATATGAGAAAACAGTTCCTTTGCAACCTCAAACTTGCCTGTGATATCACAACTCCATTCTGAAGACCCAGCTTCCAGCTACAGGCAGCCTGAGCCTTTGATTATCAATTCTTCCTTATGAAATATGAACTTTCTCTGCTGTCAAATTGTTTTAAGAGTGATAGGTTTTGTATCCTTCTGGGTTTTAGTGCAGCTACCTGGGGAAATAGTTTGAGAACGAAACAGAACACTTTAATTTTGCATGAGAATTCTTCCAATCTGTAGGTTACATAACATGGTATAAATTTGTTAATGTTTAAATGACCTTAAGCAAATTAATTTTAGAGTTAATACCTCACAACTTTCATCAGCTAAGAGTGTTATACAAGACCAGGTTTGCAATCTCCCAGCTTCACTAATGCCATTCATTTTCCTGATCCTGCTCAGAGTATTTGATGTCTCATACCAACAAAATAATTAAATCAGCAAGAATGTGGAAAAATACTTTTTCCATATCTCTGCCTGGGAAAATCCAAAATTGCACTTTGACACTTGTAGGTTTTGGTTGGTTAGTTTTTCTTATTTTCCTTACATATATGCTTAACTATGCTTCTTGTTTTACATGAATTCTTACCAGTAGCTGTTTGGAGTGCTTCTGTCTACCACCCCCTCTTTAAGCTCTTTTCAGCAAAATAGTTATGTCTCTTATTTTTATCCCATATTTTTTTACTCTCTTCAATCTTATTAAATCCTGTGCGAGCGAGTATAATGGCCAGATGATTCAGTGGTTCCCATCTGTACGGGAAAAGCTCTGGTAACATCAGTGAGGATTTTTATGTAAAATCTCCTCATCTGGGCAACATTATTGTGCAGTCTATCTGGAAGACTTTATGAAGGCATAATTTGTTCAAAATCAGAGGAAAAAACTCAGTACATATTCAAGGTAGAATTTTGCACATTCTGAGGCTTGCTCTGTCTGTTTTTTGTGAAATAAGGGCCTTCTAATTCAAAAGGTATAATTTGGAGTGTATTTTAAAATAGAAAATTATCTTTTTTTCTCATTTTCTAATCCTACATCTCTAAAGAAGTATGGTAAATTTAGATGTATGTGTACTAAAGGGGCCTATTCTGAGATTTTTTTGCCTATCTTTTATTTCTGTTATACTTCTGAAGCATGCACTTGATGTGCCTTGTATGCTATATATGCTGAGTGAGATTGCTCCTTAATTTCCCTTTATTTTGTTGGCTTTATTTTAAGGCTGTTGACCACAAAATGACACGACTGCTACAGAATGCTCAACAGACTTTTCAACACTTTGCTATTCATCAGATTAAAATTAACCACTTCAGAGCATGTTTTTTCTTTCCATCATGACTTTTAGATCTCCAAGAACCTATCTTTGTTTTTCTTATGTTTGCTTCCTATGGCATTATTTGTGCTCACAAATGATCTCTGCTATAAGAACTATAATTAGGCAAGTGTTTTTCAGCCTTCAGGCAGTTTGGAATAAATATGATAACTGTGCTATTTGGATACCTGAAAATGAGTACTGCTTCTTTCATTTGGTCTAATACATTATCTGGGGTCTGGAAAAAGGAAAAATAAACATTGGTTTACAGCTATTAGTCCCCTGCCCTGGCAACATAGTAAAAACTTAGACACTATAAACTTGAAATATGGCGCATTTTAACTGAGGTTTTACCTTGATGGCAGCAATGTGATGTGTGATAATCTCTACGGGATTGAGGGATGCAGCTTTGGGACATGAGGCCCAAGAGAAGATCCCTCTCCCTACAGTTCTGTTTCCCCCTGCTAACCCCCAACCATGCACAATCTGTAGCCTTCTCCCCCAGGTCTCCTCACCTCAAAGCAACAGCACTCAATTGTAGATAGGTAGAGATATACTGGTTTCAGATTTTTTGCCACTTCAGATTTGAATTCTCCTTTGATGTTTTGAGGCTTTTTCTTCCTGAGCTATGGATTGTTGTTGAAGCAGGGACAATTAATACTATGACAGAAAAAAAAACCCAAACAAAACAAGTCTTACTGGGAGAAAATTAGAAAACAGAAAGCCACATTTCAGCTGGGGAGATAAAACTGTAAATTGGGGTCCTACCTAAAAAGAAAGAATGTATAGTTGGTTGTATGTCACAAATAGAGAAAATACCAGTAGGAGTACTACAATGTAGAAGGACACAAAAATAAACTTGGCAGAATAGTACAGTTTCAGTAATAAATATTTACAAATGTTTATTAAATATAAACTGAGTTTATTCAACAAAGAAAACAGGTAAATGGGCACAGTTATACCGAGTAGCTACTTACTTAAGTGACTCATTGAAACTCATGGATGATTAAAATGCAAGATTTGAATTGGGAGATAGTGAGCTATAGCCACATTGCTTCTAAAGGGTTTCTTTCCACAAATTGGGAGATACTACACTAATCTCTTGCAATATCAGATTGTAAAAATAATGTTTATTTAGTGTAATAACCTCTGCTTACCTCTCCTTGATTGATAGTGAATTGTTAAGATATTTTTAACACCAAGTCACTGATTAAATTAAGGCCAATCTAGTTAAATGATTTAGTTCATTTTACACATATATTTCTAAACCATCAATGTCTATACCAATGTTACTTTCGTATCCAAAACAATGGTGGAAATATGATGAGTGCATTTAATTACTAGCAATGCCAGCTTTAATAGCACTCCTGACATTGCAGCTAAAAATCTTCTCTGTGACAGAGAAACATCCACAGCCTTCAGCTTGTGATTTCACATACAGACAACAGATCCTCAACATAGTGGCAAGGGCCTGCTTGTCACACAGCTACTCTTGTACCTTTAGTATTGTTTTACTGTCATACAAGAGCAAGAGAGTACTATATGCCACCAAATATGGAGTATCACAAAACAGCACAAAGAAAGAAAAGGCTAGCTGGGTAGCCCAAGCACCATATTTATTGGTTTAATAATAGATTTTACAACACTTAAAAAAATTTATCAGTACTTGAGCTTTGGGGTGCTGCAAGAATTTAAGAATTTAATTAAGACAAAGAAACACAAAATAGAAATACAGGTTGCCATGGTTCAGAAGAGTTCCAATTTTGAACTTTTTGTGGGCAATGAAGATTATGTCAAGTAAATCTTGACAGAAATAATAATGACTAATTTCTTTCATGTTAAAAAAAATTAAAATCATCATTATTAAGCCAATTCAAAGCATTGTCAAAGCACTTTTAGGGACCCTAACAGCTTTTGTTAAAGGTTCCTAAGAAAATTCTTGATTCATTACTGTTTCTGTTTTTAAAATTGCTGTCAAAAATATGGTTGGAGATGATTTAAAAATGACATAAGATTCTAGAACAAAAAAATTCTACATTAATGCAGCATCAAGATCAAAAAGCCTTTTATACAGCTACTGGCCCTTAATATATTTTTCTGTATATATATATATTATATATATGTATTGTACAAATGTACAAGCACACTGCATATCTGTATCTTCATACCCAAATCTGTATCAACATCAATACAAGGTACAAATTATAAATGTGAAATCTCCATTGGATATAAGATTTTTTTGTGTCAGAGTGTTGTAATATGTTTGTTGTTTTTACTTTTTCTAGATGGCAAATTTATTTATTTCAGATCATAAGCATCATCCCTTTAAAAAAAAATCATTGCATTTGGTGACAAATATTGGGATATAATGTATGCTTGATCCTAATTTCTACATTTGTGGAAGCTAGTTTGTTGACAATTCTAGAAATCTCAGTCAAATTAAATCTTCTTTTGAGCCATCACACTAGAAAGTGACCTTGCTTAAAATGATGGTGTTTAACTCCTGAGTACATCAAAAGTACACATAGTTTCCCAAAATTAAATAGGTACACATTCCATAGGAACCATTCCATAGAAGTACTTGTGCTCTTTTTAGTCTGATTGCTGTGCCCATGTTTTGCAAGAAGCTTTGCAAACCACTGACTTATCTTAGCTGCCGGTGCGATTGCTGGGAGTCAGCAGGGTGCCAGCAGGGCTGTCTTGCTTCAAGATTCTGCAAGCAAAAATGGACTCACCTAGCAGCTGCTTCTGCACTAGCTCTATACTACCAGAGGATTTTTCAGGCCTTGGCTGACTCTCCCTACAGCTATGTACGGAAGCTCTGTCTATGATGCACATCACTATCCATAACTCAGGCTGTCATTCCATTACCACACAACCACCTTTAATAAATTCCTGAGCACTTCACTTTACCTTATGCACTTCTTAGTCTGTGTCATCGTATTTTTCTTGATAACTCCATACATAATAATAATGAATGGCACCAGTACTGACTTGATACGAGAGCTGTCACAGCAAATATACACTGCATTAAAAAAAGACTAGGCTTAAGTACCTCAGAGTGCTTGAACTTGGTATAATTTCTTTGTTACTAGTACATTTTAGTTTGTGATTTTTTTTTTTAACAAGATGATATTTTATACTTTTCCAAGCTCATCACAATTTTTATCAAGACACGAACGTTACCTTTAGTCAATGCCTACAACATTAGTCTTGGCCTTGTTAAAATTGCCCACTGTTCTTCCTTTAACTTGAACAACATTTAACTAAACAATGTATAAATAATGATATATAAAGCAATTAAGGGTAAAGTCTGCTTATTTATTCTATTGGTAGCTATAGAGAAACACAAAAAAGTTATGCATGCTTTTATTTGTAAGAAAAATCAAGTTTTTGGCTTAGCACTGTTCTTCATTTGCTTAATATTATCTTTTAGCGTATGGCTGAGAGGGTCAGAGAAGCTGACCATGAAAAGGAAGCACAACAGATAAGAAACGAAGAAAATGGAAACTAGAAGAGATGCTAGTGTGTCCTGTTTCACTCCAGCTCCCTTATTGCCTGGTTGTCCAACCAATAGCTGTTTTTGTAATAAAATGTTTTCGTAATTGCTTTCATAATGTATTTCTCAATCAAACAGGTTTTCTTCTGAGAAGCTGACACAATTGATAGGGCAGTTTATTAAGGCCAGCTCCTACTTAGCTTCCTATAATCCAGAATAACGCTCCAGTTTCATCTCAGTATCCTTTCTCCTTTTAACACCTCCAGGTACTTATGCCATCCTATACCCGGAGGACATAGAATTAAAAAGGCAAAAAACCAAAAATAATCCCACACCTGGTGACAGGACAGAAGACATTAAAAAACTATCCAAAAAATCCCTGATAAATGACAAACCACAAAATAGCAAGAATGTCATGAGTCAGTACTGCACTAATCAGTTCAAGTACAAGTCCTTCACTTGACTTTGAAGTATTTTCCTCTTTCACCTGAGTTATTACAACAAAGGGAAACTGATCCTTATGAACTTAAAGTATGACTGTACCTTATAATGTGAAATAAAAGTAATTCAAGAAATAAAAGTAATAAACTTTATTTATGCATACAAATATTTGATAAATGTGAAAGGAAAATGGGATAATGGAAAGTACATACTTTGCTATAGATGCTTTCACTTGCATTGTCTACTTCTGTACACAGATGCCCAGATTTTTGTGTGTGTAAATATATATACGTACATGTCCATATATGTACATCCATATGAATTTTACTCCTCAGAGTGGTAAATGCATGTTTATTCTCCAGTCTAAGTATGAAGACTCACCATTGCAAAGAGGTGTGACATAACCTTTTAGTCAAAATACTTCACATTATGTCTTTCATAGAGAAATAAAGTATCATATTTTAAAAGTAAAAAAATAAAATGCTCAAGAAAAAGGCAGACAATTACCTCAGAAAAAATAATCAATGATAGTTATTCATAGTAAAACCATTTTAAAAAATGTAATATAAGATTAGTATAGAAAACACCATTTGAAATATGATTTTGGCTTTTTAAAATATAACTACAGAGGGATCTCTCTTGCTGGGTGTTTTATTTTAAAATAAAGATCATACTAATTTTCATTTGATAAATCTGTTATTTCTAAGGTCACTGCCCACTTGTTTATTCACATACCTGATGGTTTCTAATCAAATATAGCAAACCACAGCAATTTTGTTTTGCTTTCAAGAATGATGGATGACTAAACCTTGTTCAGGAACATGAAGGTCTACAAGTTTTCCTTGAAAGAAACCTAGATGCAAGGCTACACTACTTTTATTTTCCATGTGGTATATAATCCCCAGTCAGTGACAAATTTCCCATCTTTTAATTCACACACATACTTGATTGCTCAGCAGGCTTCTACATAATTTCTCAAATGCTGTTTCCAACTTTGGATCTCTTAGGTTTCTTTTATTATCACATGAAGATTCAAGAGCTACCCTATGCTTTTTTTTTTTACTACAATGACAAGGCTTATATTTAACTTAAAATGATAATTAATAAAGGAAGACTTTAGCAAAGCCAGATTATGAACTGCAGTACTGGAACTAAAATGCAAATAAAAATATAATCACAAACAAATTAAATATTAATGTTGTTTGATTAAAAGAAAAATAGCTGTGCAAAACATGAATGGTTTCTGGTTCCTTTCAAATGATACGATGCATACTTACAAAATATTTTAAAGTATCATGTTGGTCTAATCAATTGATAAACTATGTTTTAATTCAAAAGATGTGTAATAGGCATTACAACATTAATATTCAAACCAAATGAAACTGCTTACTAAGAAAAGTTTAGTGTCACACACATTGTTCACTCTTCATCTCTTTGTAGCCTTATAATCAAAAATATATCATACCCAAACACTTGCAAAACTAAATCTATATGTTTCCCTAAAATTTATGATTCTCCCTTAATCGTAGATACTCTTTGATTAGAGTTAAATGGAATTCACATATGTTGAAACAAATAGCTATAATTTGCCTTTATCTTTTCTTGGCAATCCAAAATTTTTTGAGTTGTGTGAATATTTGTTTTAGCAAAATCTTTAGTGTTCTGAGTAGAAACAGCCCTATACTCACCACATTTATTTGATGTTATGCTTAGACTGCTCTATCACTGCTCTATGACTGTCAAATTTTGTTTGAATAAACCTTTTTGTTTTTAAGTATTTTAAACCACAGTTTTAGTGCCTCTTTTATATGTTTTCTTCTCACTATACTTGTGTTAGTTTGAAGGCCTTTGTTTGGAAAACATTGGCCTTTCTAATGGAAATCTCTAGGGAAGGCTGCCTCTCCCATGGGAAGTAAGAGAATCCAAGGTGGCCTCAACAGGAGCAGCAACAAGAAACTGGGGATTCAAAGCTCCTGCACAGTCCAAGAAATAGTTAAAAGGATTGGGGTGATAGAGAACCCTCCTCCTACAACAGAAAGAGCACAGCCCGACAGACCAAACATTTCAATAAAATCAAATAAGTTTAACTCTTAAGAACCTTGTAAAATTTCTTTGAAAACGATACGATGTTTAATGTAACTTTTGCTTCATGAGATGAAACTGTTATATAAATAAATATTTCAGCCTTAGAGATGTGTGCAAAAAACCACTGGTATAGGAAAGAGAAAGTCTCAGATTTTGACCACATGAAATAGAGAAATTCTGCAATGCTGAGCAATATATATAACTATCTTATAGACACCTAATTTTTTTCCATTTTCTTTGTTTTCACTTCATGTATTTCTGCCATTGAAAAGAGGCATTAGAATAGTAATAACATGGGCTGTATTTGTCCAGGTCACCATACTCTCAAAGGAACAGATGGGGGACTATCACCACTGCCATACCCTGTCAGACCTCTGCAAGGAGAGGCTGAGAGAGCTGGGTCAGAGTTCAAAAGTTCAGGGGAATATCTAATTGCCTCTGACTGCTTAACAGGGCTCTAGAAAGAAGACAGACCTGATCTTTTCCAGAAGTGCTCAGTGGACTGAGAGGCAACAAGCAGAAATTGCAGCATGAGGATCTCCAACTACTTGAAAGAAAACAGTCCTCACAGTGAGAATTGTGAAACATTGGAACAGGGCATTGGAGACTCATCATTGAAGATATCAAAACATGGAAAATATCAAATTATGGCAATTACAACATATGTATTTGAGCGTATACCTTTCTGACTATTTATAAAGATCACATAATAAACATATTAATAATTTATAGGTTATTGAAGAGTATTATAGAAAAAGAGTAAGACAATCTTATCCATAAACTCCAGACAAGACGCTAAACCAAATTAGGTCTGTGGGCTAATTTTACAGGGAAATAGAATCACAGAATCATAGAATCAACCAGGTTGGAGGAAACCTCGAAGATCATGGAGTCCAACCCTACCGTCGTTACTAAACCATGGCACTAAGTGCCACATCCAGTCTCATCTTGAAAACCTCCAGGGATGGTGAATCCACCACCTCCCCAGGCAGCCCATTCCAATGCCTGATTACTCTTTCTGTAAAAACTCTCTTCCTAATATGCAACCTAAACCTTCCCTGGCAGAGCTTGAGTCTGTGCCCTCTTGTCCTACTGCTACTTGCCTGGGAGAAGAGACCAACCCCCACCTGACTACAGCCTCCTTTCAGGTAGTTGTAGAGGGTGATAAGGTCTCCCCTGAGCCTTCTCTTCTCCAGGCTAAACAACTCCAGCTCCCTTAGACTCTCCTCACGGCACTTGTGCTCGAGTCCCTTCACCAGCCTCATAGCTCTTCTCTGGACCTGCTCCAGCACCTCAATATCCTTCCTGAACTGAGGGGCCCAGAACTGTACACAGTATTCAAGGTGTGGCCTCACGAACACCAAGTACAGGGGCAGAATCACCTCCCTGGTCCTGTTGAATACACTGTTCCTGATCCAGGCCAGGATGCCATTGGCCTTCTTGGCCAATGGAAATCCAATTATGTTGCAAGTATTAAAACCAATACGCTGGATCCTCGAGGTAATGTTACATCTTCATACTTGAGGTTTTGAACAGCTACAGTTTTAATTGAAATGCTGTCAATCAACTTTATCTTTTTGCTGCCTTCATTAGAAAAAAACTCAAAGCAAATATTGTATAACATTCATAAAGTATTCTGTAAATATTGAAATAAGTGAAGGTTATTTCCCCCAAACATTAGCTATTGCTGTTATGCATGCCAACAGCAAAATGATGTGAAATAACATTTTTACAATAAAAAGGACCTTCTTGATATAATTATCTGAAAGCCTAACAATTCTGACTAGAAACATGCATAGTTCAGTTGGTGTCAATATTTGCACTGACTACAAATAATGTACTTTTTCTTCATGCAATTAAAATGAGATATAAATACCCAATCAAAATACACACTTGCCTAGTAGCAGCATTGTTCAGATTTTTCTGTTTAGAAGCAAATGAACAACTTATTATATGTGTAGCCCTGTGGTCCTATGAATACAGTTTTGCCATCACTAGTAAGACACAGACTTCCCATGGAGTTTGCAAGGCCTCAGGACTAAAGCTTATTGGGTTTCCTTGCTTTAAGCTTGTCTTCATCTGCTTCAAGCTTTCTTCTATTTTGTTTATCTGTAACAGGAATTTCTTAACAACCAGATGGGCATGCTTAAGTTTTAATATATGTAGCAGCAGCAAGTAGTTATTCTGTGTAAAGTGGGAGATTTATGGCTTTAATAGTGTACAGGAATAAAGACCTGGCATGACAGCAGAAGCCTCTAGAAGTGGCAGTGCTGGATGCAGCATAGAAGTGTACCTTTCAAGAGTAGGGGCCTGATCTAGCAACAGAAACTCCTGGGTTTACTCACTAATGGTCAGTTGAAGAAAAAAATAATCCTATTTCAGACAAAAATTGGGTTTGTGTCTAACATATGTTTACCTAAACAAGCATGTAACATACGTATAATGCACCACAGAGCACACTGGCAGAACAGTAAGGAAACTAGGTGCAAAAATGTCCAAGCAAATATATAAAAATGCCTCAAGTTTTATATGTTCCAGGGTAAAGAAAAGGAAAACAACATGATCAAACTTCTTGAAGCAAAAGGATGCTGACAACTTGCCATATTTTTCTCCCTTTCTCCTCAGTACTTCTTGCATCACTGAAATGCTAAGAACTACTAGGAGAACTGTTTAACTGTATTATTAATTCTATCCTGTTTGTAGTATTTGCTTTATTGTTTCTCTTCCTGTAATAATTGAATATGAACTGCTAAAGATAATTCTTAGATTAATCTGTTAAGATTTCAATTAAGAAAATAACAAATTCTGATGTTCCTTAAAAGGTGTGTTTCTTTTTAGCTTGTAACAAGATATTGAGCATAACATTTGCGTTATCTTTGTTAAGTGTCATGACAATAGCAAGATCATGGACAACAGTTGAATTATGGCTAGAACTCTTTCTAATTACTATTTAAATATTAATCTAGATAATCAAAATGATGGGAGTCAGTAAGCAGTCTTTCTGTTCTGTGTAAGCAAATATGACCCTGCATATTTTGATATGCATATTTTAGCACTTCAGTTCTAGGTGAATGTTGCCACCTCCTACCCAGTTTCTATTGGTTTTTCTTTTGTTTCACAATACTCTAGCAGATAACCTTCTTTTTTCACAGAATCACAGTCTGTTCAGAGTTGCAAGAGACCCACAAGGATCATCAAGTCCAACTCTTCTTTTATCATGCAAGCTCATTAGAAAACTAAGGCTATTACTTGCTCTGGAAATCAGACTTTTAAATTTGCAGCTATCTATACCTATAAAATTTTGTGAAAACAGAAATATACCTTATGGCTAAATTTATGTTTGAATCAAAAACATCAAACATTTTCCCTCCCTGTCCCCCTCCACTCCCAAAAGATATTTGATGAGTACTTCATGGGGTTCTTAACTACATATAAACAATTGAAATTCCTATAAAGATGTCCTCCTGTATAATATGCACCCAAATATTTTTTTCTTCTGATTGCCTTTAATTATTGTTTTCAATGACTGCATATTTTAGTGATTCTGCACATGCCATTTTATAAGCATAACCTACACCACTCAAAATAAGTCAGCTGTCCATCTCAAATACCTCAGCTCAACTGCTTGCACTCCAGTAAGTTCCTTCAAAACTGAATTTGGCTATGCACTAATTAGCACAGAATGAAATATATATACACTCAAGAGGGAGTACTACAGATTTTGCCTGTAAAATTTAACAGTCCAACTTAAGCATACCCAGATTGTTGGAAGATTTCATTTTGTCTTCAATATGCAGAAATTTGCACTTTCTATCAAAAAATTGCAAAGAACTATCATGCTACACATTCTTGGAAGACTGTTTTACAGCATCTCCAAAGGGGATTGAATAAAGAGTATTTTAATGTGCACTGAGCTCATTAAAGTATTTCTTCCCTGAAGTCGTGTTCCAACCCAGTTTCCAAAATAGCTGAGTTAGAGTAGAGGGAAGACTTTTGCCCCCATACAGGACTTTCAGAAATGTCAGAAGATTGCCAATTTATTCTTGAATGCTAATTGTGTGATTGGGAAGGAGATAGAGGGATTTGGAGAGATTGTGTTCACAGCAGTTTCATTGTACAATTGCACCTCAGAGATTTTGAGGTTAAAAAATTTGTGTTATTATGATTAGAATATTTTTTTCATTAAGCTGTATCTTGACATCTAAATCCTGACTCTAAATGTACTGTACTTGTATTATTAATGTTTCTATATTAAATGAAGATACAGAAAAACTAATACAGATAAAGGATCTTCCTTATAATAACAGATCAAGATGAAAAGTGACTTTCATGATGTTGGTTACAAAATTCTGAAGTTTAGTGAATGCTTGAGCAACATTTGGTGAAGTTTGCACTATGCATATTTATTCTCATATGGAGCAACATGAGACTATTCCTGTAAAATGCATGATGTGGTAAGGCTGAAATACAGCACTTGCTGCATTCTTTGGCTTAAAACAAAGCTTCAATCCTACAGGGCTCAAAAGGCTCAAATAACATTTCATGTATCTATTCTGACAGGTGCAAAGCTCCAAGCTAGAAGTATTTAATGAAGACTCTAGCATAAACTCAGACAACACAGGAATGATTTCAGGCAGCAGCAACTTCAGATCTGTAACTTAGACATGTTCCACTGGCCTAGTTAGTGGGTTTGATCTTACAGGTACATTGAAAGCTGCTAATTCCTGGGCTGAGTCTAGACTCGGATGCTGTCTGAGACAGGCAGACAAACCAGGCAGCAGGAAGAGCCTAGTTGCAGCTCTGTGCAGACCATTTCCAAGATAATAAACTGTTCTGTGCAGAGTAATTCTTAGTGAAGCTGGTATGCTGAGTGGACCCAAGAGGCTTCACTACACAAAACTGCACACAGCCAAATCAAATAGCTGCAAGCAAAATATTACACTATGTAAAATAATAATAAAAAAGTAATTTCTTAGCCCTAATACACTTTGAATAAGATCACATTAGATATAAATAACTGGAAGTGGACTAGAAATCTTTCATTTTATAAACAAGGTATCTACTGGTAAAATATAGCAAGCAGTGTTCATTTTATGGTTTAACTTGCATTTGAATGCTTGATGGCTTTTAATACTGTAATGTAAATAATGACAATTTGGCCTAGCACTGGCAAATATCACTGTTGACATTTTCTCTGGGGATAAAAACAAACACATGCCCCTTCTCCAAAATCCCCAAACAAAACAACCACCCTCCAGTAAATTACAGTATATATTTAGTTTGTATTTATTTTATGCAAAAATATGGGATTTAAATAAAGCTTCCTTAATTGCTTATGAATCACTTTTCTACACAACCTCATCAGATTCTTTCTGCTGTGTTCACTGAAAACAGTATTCAGCTGAAATAAATATTAAAGGTTATCTGAAACCACACCATGAAAATAATTTCTAAAATATTAATAGAAGCTTTGCATATCACTGAAAGATTAGTACAAACTCCTGAACCTTTGTAATTGCATCCCTACAGTATTTGGCTTTACTTATTGGCTCTTATTAAAGGTGATATATTTGTCCCACCAACCAAGACAGAAACACATTCAAACGCTTGATCTAAGGTAATGACAGGGATCAGTTTAAACACTGCAATAAATGAGACACACGTATTCCTGCAGAGCTGACAAACATTTTTATCTAAGCTTTACTTTCTTTCTGCCCAAAGAAAATGTCTCAGCTGAGGGCTAAGTGATTCTACTATTCAAAATGAGCAATAGAAATGTCTTAGAAAAAATAATGAAAAACAAGTTGTATAATGCTGATAATTGAAGGAGCATGGAAAAATTTGCTTTACTCAATTGAGACTTACTGGAGAAAAAGCCATATATGCTCAAACCTCATATATTTCCCCTGAATGGATGGACTACTCTAGTATTAATAGCTAAAAGATTTGAGGACACTGTGTGTGTGAACAGAAGGCTATAGTTCTGGAATACCATGGAAAATTATAGCTGCCCTCTCCTCTCTCCAGCTGTTCTCAGGGTGCTAGATACTCCTGAAGACAGCATGCACCATAGGAGGTGTCCCAGGTACCCCTTATAATGAGATCAAGAACCTGGTAGACCTCTGGTCAGCTAAACAGCATCCAAGAGGAAGGGATTTAGATGCAAAAACATGACAGAGACAAGTCAGAATTTGCAACCAACAATACAAGAGCATCTAATAAGAACCTATAAAATCAATTTCATAAACCACATAGGCATTACCATCTTTGATGTGCAGCCACTGCTTGTTAGAGACCTTCTCTTCCCATCCCAACCTGTGCCAGGTAGATCCTATTTTGTACACTGAGAAGTGGGTTTCTGTTGTTACTGTAGTTCTTAATATATCCAGGGATGTAGATTCCACAATCTCCCTTAACAGTGCAACCAGTCTTACTTAATGGTGTAAAGCTTGCTTTAGACCAGAGTGTAACTAAAAGTTAAACATTAATCCAAGTGTGTAAGGTATCTACATTAGCCCATAATTTACAGAATGTTTACATTACACCTCATTAGGAAATTGCTTTTTGGTAAAAGTCTTTAATCCACTACTACTTAAAATACTTTATCTAAGCAGATTTTTTACACAAGTTCCATGAAATGATAGTTCAATAAAATCCTTCTCAAAGGATGTTTTCTATAATGAAACCTCAGTCTACATTTGAGAGAGAGGAGAAGGTTACTTTGCTGTTATTGCTGAGATTATAACTGATTTATATCAAGTATCATGAATACTCCATGGAATACTCCTTGAAGTCAGCAGTACTTGCGTATCTTAAATAAGCATTCCTTTCATCTTGGATATATCTTTTATCTTAGCTGTCAAGATTTAAATTTTAGGTTTATGGAAAAGTTAGACAGTGACAGCATTCCCTCCCTTTCCTCCATACTCCAATCACTCTTCCTCTTCCAGTGCTAGTTGCTTGATATCTCCCCTTTGGGAACAGTAATTAATTATATTGAAAATTGCCTAGTCCTTTCCCCGACACCACAAGTGAACTTTGCAGAACATCAGCACCACCACTTTCTCTCAGAAGAAATTGGAATAAAATTATGAATTTTGTACTATATAGGTAATTCTGTCATTGCCTTAATATCTTTTTAGATACCAAAAGATATCAGAGTCTTTATGATACTCTCTTCTATAGGAAGAATTATTTTACTGTAGGCAGAGAAGTGTGACTTAGTGGCAAAAAGAACATAATATGCATCAAATAAAAAGGAATGCTATTCAAAATGCTCGAGAACCTTTTAAATTACCCTTGAGAACAATATACATTTCAGTTTCATCATTATCCTTGTAAATTAGAAGCAATTCTGTAATCTTTCAGTAAATAAAACCAAATGTTTTTCAGCCTGTTTTTTTTATTTTTGTGAAAGAAAGACTTTTACCTTTACATTGCTGTTCAAATTGCAATCTCCTGTGTACCATTCAATCACTTCCTTCTCACAAATATCCAAATAAGTTCTCTACTTGTAATGATTGTGTCCTGCGGCTCATTTTACTGGTAGACTGATTATTCTGTCTAGAAGCATAAATCCTTTTCATACTCTTTAAATATCCTGTTTGTACCAAAATTTTAAAGCCTCATACCTAATAATAAGAGACACCAGCATAAACTATTACATTTTATCTGCCTCTTTTGAAAGGTATTTTGCACATTCCTCAACCCATTAGTAAATGTTCCTCTATTTGCTGGAATGCAGTGTTAACAACCTATCAGTGAACATAACAATAAGTTATATGTTAATAATTAATTTTCCCTATTTTTCCCGTATATTAATTTTCCCTGTATTAGAAGACTGAAAAATTAAATTTAATTAAGCTGACAGCTGACCAGAAACACAGGTCAGTAGTCTTTGATCATACAGTTTTGCCCAACCAATGTAATTCCATTGAAACGGGTGACATTATTAAGATATAAATTCCTGTAGGAAAGCTCATCCCATATCACAAGACATATCCAACTACACTCTCCAAAGCTATAGTAGAATTCAGAACTCTTTCTGACTGTAAATCTTGAGCGGCCTCCATTAAAGTCAAAAAGCTGGGGAGATGCAGCACATTTAAGAGTGAAATAAGAACCAGGTATTATTCTCAAAAACAGTGTCAGATGCCAAATCGTCATACTTTTTTTTTTTGAAATATCAAACATTGCACAAGTATATGTACTGCAGTATGTTCATGTCTATAGTTAACTCTTTCTGTAGTATTAAGTTATAATCTGACTGAAAAGTTCAGAAATAGCAATAATTAAGCAAAGGCCTTATACAAAAACTGGAAAATTTTATCTCAGCCCTTCCAAGACAAACAAAAAGCCAACAACTTTATAATTGTACTAAAACATACAGTTCAATCTTTTCAAACTCACTAGGCAACAGAAATAAATGTCTGCTCCCACTGTCTGCGAAGTTATTTATTTTGGTTCCACATATACATGGATTTGGAAATCTCCCACCAAACATGAAAACTGAAGCACTGATTCAATTTCTGCTACAAACAAATAAAAATAAAAGGCTGTTATCTACTTAGCTTAGTATGTACTTTAGCAAAATTCCAAAGATAGGAAGAAAATAAGAAATTTCAAAATTCCTATTTTGAAGTAGAAAAAATAGTTTCTTTTCCAAAATAGAGACACTATGTCCAATATATTCATAGAAGAAACTGCTAATTACCAGCACAAACCAGACTGCCAGCTCATGGCACTCAGAAAACATGATTGTAGTTGATGACTTGTAAGAGACAGAAGAAAACCAGACTGTTGTCTCAACAATGTACCCAGGTAGAGCCACCAGTGTGGCAATTCAACACAGAGAAGCAGTTGGCTTGAGGCAAGAGGGCATAGCAACATGGAGAGGCTGTTGACCTGAAGCAAGATATATGGGAGTATCATGCAAATGTTGCATGAACAGCAAGCCCAGATACATCCAGGAACAATAACTGGACACTGTGTTAACAGTATGTCCAGATATGCCCAGGGAAAATAGCTGAACATCAGATGGTCAGTAAGTCCAGATATGCCCAGGAACATCATGTGATATAAGCAAGCCTTTACCAAGCCCAGATGGAGCTCTTTCCCCACCAAAGAGGACACAGACCAATGGGACATTGCTAGATCTGTGGTGGTGATTATCCTTTACTTTTTGTAATCCTCTTTGCATTTTCCCCCCTTTTCTTCCATCCCTCTTTCTATCTCTCCCTTTGATACTAATAAAGTGCGTTATAGTTTTAGTTACCAGCATCTGACCTTGTTTGTGTCTAGCTGTATTAGAGCCAAGAGTCCATGAGCAAACAGAGCACAGGGCAGCATTTTCATGCCCTTTTAAGCAAAACAACATAAATTTATAGTTACGTCTTCCAGACACTGCAGTGACCAAGCACATGTGGCTTCAAATGAAAGTTTTATCACCAAAGTAATTATGGCAATCCTTAGACTACAGAAAATCTGAAATTTAAATATCGTTTTCTTTCTATATTATAAATGAGCATGTGAACACTGCTTTATGTAGCAAGTGTATAAATACAACTATTTGCCAGATCTCTAGATTTTATTTCACTAAATATTTCCATGATTTATTTAGGCTGTACGTGGTTACAACTCTGTGTAATTTAAATATTATTCAGGAAAAATATAGCTTAGCATTAAAAAGAAGACACAAATCACTACCTAACTGAAATTCTTATAAGAATAGGTATACAGCTAGTTCTCTGAACACTGTATGTCAGTATATTCACTGTGGACAGATCAAAGACACAAATTTCATACACTGTGAGGCTGACAGGGGCCAAACAGACCTCAGTTCTGGCTGCAACATATGATGTGCAAAATGAGGATATGATTGAAGAATGATTCAACAACAGGAAATCAGGCCATTGCTCAGATACTTGAAATAACACAATGTGCACAGAAGAAAAAGAAACTTAAATGCAGATCCTTACATTTCACTTCATTATTTCCCAGCCAGCTGCACTGGCAGCCTTCATAAGGCACAGGTTATTGTTTTTTAGTGTTTGACTGGATGTGCACAAATGGTTTTTGAGAGATAGAAGATAAAAAAGCATAAAATAATAAAAGTGAAATACAAAAATACATAGAAATATTTAAAAATGTTATTTTGTTGCTTTGGATTTGGAACAAGAATTTTCACCTAGCATCACATCTACTAGCTAAGACACAAAAACAAAATAAATATGTGTTTTTTGTAGCCAAGACCCCCTAAAGTGGGATAGCCTAAAGAGTGCAACATTTTATATTCAGTTCAGAAATATAATCTTATGAATCTGTTCTACAGTTCTGACACTGAGATTCTTTTCCATGACACTATTAGAAGTAAGAGTTGTAGAAGTATACAGTTCAAGTCCTGTGACTTATACTAGTAAAAATTATAAATAAATGAGGTAACTTGGCTAATGAGAAATCTTGTGGAAGCAACATCAAGTTCAAACTCTCATTTTGAAGATTTTATACATACCTAGACCTATGACAGCTGCTTCTTCCTCTACTTATACTGGGTTTCCAAAAATAATTACCTCTTAAAATGTTCATGTAATTACAACATACTGAAATCAGACAATTTTAGTTTTCAAGATAACGACAACTGTTAGCTTGAGTTTGGTGGTAGCATAGACAAATATTGTGTTATGCATAAAGAGAAAAAAAATACATGCACCATTTATCTAGGTCCTTACAAGAATGCTGTAAAAATGTAGTGTGATATTGTTAGATTCCACTGTTTGCAAGGAAGTGAAAAAGAAGGTGTTGATCACTAAAATAATGAGAAAAGGAATAGCAATTCTAAGGCATTTGTGAAAGATATTCTCAATAAAGAATGAAACAATTTATTTAACAGATGACATAAGCTTGCTTCTTGCCAGTCTTAAAACTGTGGTATTTTGACATTTAAACTGGAGAGAAGCTGTATTTAAAAAATAGGCCTCTTCATTGCAACAAATCTTACAATATTTTGTGTTAATTAGAGTTACATATTAGGATTATCATGCTCATGAACAGTGCATGAAAGTTTAATTAAAAGATCACTAAATTATTCATATTTAATGAAACTGTCAGGAACTCTGCAGAGAAGTTCAACAACATTTTTCATATCATTACATTAATGTAGTAATTATATGTATCTGTAGTAACTAGAATTTCTTTCTAACTAATGAATTAATGTAAGAATTCATAGAAATCTCTTAAAGGCTGATGGATCTTCAGATACATAAGAAAAAGCACACCTAAATATGTTCCCAGACCTTACAAAATTAACTTTAGAAAAACAGAATTAACGAGTCTTGTACTTTTTGATGGGAAATGGGTCATATGTGGAGTATTTTCAGAAGAGTACACAGAAAAACTACTGTATGTAAAAAGATACTAACAGCAGGAGGTACAGATGAACTAGAAAAAGCCATTAAAATGGAGGGAAATTAATAATGGGTAACTGATTTTAAAAAAAAAGACACAAATGTAGTTAACAGAATAGGAAGGATACAAGCTCTTGGCCTTCACCATACAAATAAACTGAGCAAAGTGAAAACAGTGAATATATCCCCATTTTGCAAACAACTTCTCTTGAATAGAGTGACTGGCATCATAAAGGTGATGGAAGTAGTCAGAAAAACATAGTAGTAGTTCAAATAGGATTAGTGGTTTTTTTCCTGTGATAGGCCTATTACAGCATTAGCAGGATTTATCACTTCTTGGCCCTAAATAAATCTAAACTCTGAGAAGATCAGGAACAGTTTTGAAACAGTGTTATAGAGCATCTGATCTCCACAATAAGTTCTGCTGAGCTCTGCGGAAGTACTGTGCTCCTGCAAGAGGCTGACCTTGTCTTAGTGTAAAAGTTTATAAAGACCTTATCTGTCTTTAAGTTTTTCATTAATCTTAAACACTGTAGGGTGGGGAGCATTTTATTGAAACACCACAATCAGAACTTAACACTGTTTCCTTGACACAGGCTGCCTGCCACTGCCAAACCAAGGTCCAGAAAAATTTTAGTCAGGGTCCATACATTCTTACTTGAAAATACTCTGTGATTCCTCCTCAAACACAAAACAAATGGGCAGAAACTTCATTTTATTTCCAATACAACCAGTACACAGACATTGCTTTAGATAAAAAAAGCTGTTAATCATCTCTATCCAGAAGCAACCTATTTATTAGAGGAATGGGACCAGATCTGTTAGTCCAACACAGCTATATACTCCAGTTCCAACCTGTAGCAAGATTAAGCACCTGTTTCCAGTAGGCACACACAGAGAGCACATATATACATATACACAGTCTGCAGCACAGAATGCTAACACACATTGTATGTGTGAAACAGCATCTTCGTATATCTGATGTATTACCTTAGGTTTACACATCCAAACCAAACCTTTTTGTTCACTGAGGGAGAGTTAAGTAACCTTCATGCATTTTACCAACATCTCCATTCATTATGTTAACCAATATAAATTGTATTTGCAAGAACAGATAAAAGAGATTAAGGGTTGTTCTCCTCCAACCTCTTTGATGGAGTAGATTAATATTTTATTTAACTTATCCACATCCAGGCCTGGAAGTTCTCTTCCAACAAGACAGTGGAAATAAAGGTTCTGAGCTGAACCATTTATCCTAAAACATTGGTAAAATATGCCACAGTATGCTATGTTTTAGCACCTCGGTTACAAATAGGTATTATTTGCATGAAAGTCTCTGCTAGCAGGTTTGCTCAACTCTGTTTCTGCAACTGTTAGCAAACTGTTTTATGGCTTGGGTAAAAAAAAAAAAAAAAAAAAAGCAATAGTTTGTTTTTTTTTTCCCACAAGCTATTAACCCAGATTTGAGCTGCTACAAAATCTCATTTGATATTCCCTGTTTTGGAGGGAGTGGTAGGATGGCATGAGCATGTGAGTCTTAAGCCTATCCCCTATTAATGACGTCAGTAGAGCTAAATCCTTTATTTTCTACTTTAGAAACACCATAATTGATCATGTTTGCCCTTCCCATCACCACAGTCTTTTGATTATGACTGTTTATTCTTGTTATCACTTAAGATATGCAAAGCAACTAAAAATTATAATGCATGGTTGCATAGGTCATGTTCAGATGAAAAATTAATTCAAATAAAAGTTAGTAGTCATGATTTTCTCTAAATGCCAGAACTTCTGAATTTCTATCACTGCTCTTTCACAATCTACTTTGTTTCAAAACCTAAACAACTGTCATTACAGGGAATGAGCTGTGCATAAATAAAATACTGTTGCTGAGAATGTGGGATTTTGAAAATACTTTCCAAATGTGTGGCTGTTTAAAACAGCTATTTTATGTGACTGTCTGGGACAGTTTCACATGTGCAATCACCTACTGTGACATAAATATTTCTTAAGCTAACATTTATTTGAATTTTTTCTTAATCCTCAAGCTTGACTAGGAGCTAATATAATTCTTAAGAGACTGTGAAATAGGAGAAGCTGAGATGATAATTGAGCATGAGTTTATAGGCAAGGGAGGATAAAAGGACAGAAATAAAGCAATTCTGAGATTGGACCACAACAAATCTTAAATTGGAGGACACATGAACCTATAGCAGTTAGGAAAGGAGAGGATCTCAAACTCACTTCTGTCCAATTTAAGCATATATGCATTAAGTGTAGGCATAGTAATAGCTGAAAAACTAATCCTAAATTGTTTACCTTTCTTGCTGGCATCTGTTAAACATTTAGAATTTCAGACACATAACAGAAAGAAAAATATTCACAACTGAATAATTCCTCCAAACAACTTCAACAGGATATAGTCATGCCCCATCCCCCACTCCCATTAGTAGCAGAAAACAGAGAAATCTGGGAAATTTTGCCATCTGAAGTCAATTCTGCCCCCCCCCAAGTGTGGATTGTAGTGAATTTTGTCAAAAATCATAGCATTTTAGTTTGCTGTTTATACTCTTTCCTTAGTGAAAAATCTCTTGAGAACATAAAATACTAAACTAACTAGCACTTAGAGTTTCTATGACAAATCAAGGTATAAAGAAAGAGGCAGCTTATTAACAAAAATGCCACTACAAGAAGCAGTAAACATTTTAAAACTCAGCACTTAAAAACTAAAGTTTTCATATTCATCTACAATTGATAGGGAAAAAACAGAACAAAAATCACAAAAAAATCTTAAATGATTAGCAATGAAAACAATATTAAAAAGCCCAAAATTTTTCATCACAAGTTATTCCAGAAATGTGAAAACATCTTCTGACTGCAGCAATAACTTTCAAGTTTTGCTTCACATTTTTCTGAATTCTGAAATTGTATATTATAGATTTCCCTGCACATCTTCCTTAGCAATAAAGCCTTAGATCTTTTAACCATTTTTGTCTAATTACAGAACATAGAAAGGTATTTCAATGCTTATATTAGTTTCTCAAACTGTGCAACTGAAACCTTGAGAAGATTTTATTCATGAATAGATAATACCTCAGCACTTAAAGATGACTTTCCAAGGTGTGAGTTTGTATGTGTTTACTGGTGCTTGACAAAACAGCAATATCCTGTCTGGTACACACAAGTTGTGCAGCTGTAAGAAGCTCAAGGAAAACACTTTTAAAATCTTCTTGATCTTTTGGAAAAACATAAGGGATGGGAAAAAACGGGCAAATTGTGCCCTGAGGGAAGAAACTTGCTTTCTTGATTGGGTGAAGGCAATGGGGAGGAGCAGCAGGTGCCTCTAACACTAATTAGCAGGTTCTGAGACCATCAGGGACTACTCCAGCAGTTAACTACTCCATGTTTACTCTCTGGCCACAGGTAACCTGTGCAGCCACATCCATCCCCTCCAGAAGAGAGTCAAGTGCCTGTGTAGCCCACTGGCTACTGCTAGAGGGTCTCCTGCTATCCTGCCTATGTATCACATATGCACACACCTCAGGCACCAGTACACAGGGAAAGACTGGCAGTACATGTAGCTGGAAAGCAACAGAGAAGCTCATAATGTTACCTATTCATGTTTCTCCCTGTGGGCCACCAAAAATAAGTACTTCAAACTGTTTCATACACTTCTATGCAGAAACTAAATCAGAAGTTCAAGGATGGCTGAATAAAATTGCCACACATTGATTTATCACATATGTTGTCTTTCCCAGACTTTTCAAGCAAACAAAACAACAAAAGCAGCTTATTATTCGTGTTGTAAAATAAATTTGATTGGGTCGTTATATATATATATATATATACACATGTATGTATGTATGTATGTGTATCTCTTAATGGTGTCTAGTCTATCTTTATAGAGTCAACCATTCAGTGACTCTGGGACAGGAATATACATAAAATATATGAGAGCAGGTTGTGCTAACCACTGTTTACATTATCAGGATATTACAGTGTGACCATTGAAGGAAATAAAATGTTACCTTAATAGGGACCCCAGCAGTGCAAGCATAGGTTGAACACAAATCCTTAAGGATAGCTGTTGCTGAAGAGATGCAACCTTGGTAGCAGGGAAAAAAATTACTTTCAGGGTAACAGAAAGATAAAAAAGAGCAGTTATCCACTGAAAATGAAACATTCCATAGGTTGGAAGACTCAGACATAGTATGACATTTTCAAACCAAAGAGGAAGAAGCAAGTAAACAGACTGTGTTAGAAGATACCATTTTTCCAATTTGACTTTATAGTCCAGCCCATTTTGGGGAATGTCAGGTTCAACTGCAGTTGATCAGCAGAAAGATACATCTTCTTCCATTTTCATGACAAGTAGCACTGTTTACTGTTATAGAATTATACATGAGTAATTTTTATTTACATAAAGCCATTTCTTTTTTGCCAAGAGACTTTACATTCCCCTCCCACTGCACATATGGCTTTCATTCTGGGTTTATGTTATTAAGTTCAAATGTATTTTTCTCTTCACTGCTTTTGTTGCAGTACTGATTTTTTTTTAAAATCTAACTCTGTTTAAATGTTTACCATAACCTTTCTAATTCTATTTTAAGAGAATGCTGCATTCAGAATGGCTGTGTTTTGTTTGGGATGTGATTCTCCAATGGCACATCTCAGCAGCAAATGTTGAACAGCTGGAAACTATCTAATTAGAACAGGGAGGAAAAAAGAAAAGGATGTTTGAGATGAATAATAATCACATCCATCACACTCATGGTTTTTCTTATTTATGTAGCATACACCTGGGTTTAATTGGCAATGAAAATGATTATAGGATGAAACACTGAGCTGACCTTATATCACATTTCTCCTTCTGTCAGCTTTAAATGGATTTTGTATGTTCCTTTAATTATATAGGTAGATTTGTTTACTGAAGCATTCGTGTTAAAACTCATTTCATGCAAAGGGGCAAATTACATTTTTAATTATGTTTCTTCGGGAGGGCTACATAGTTAGGATGATTTGCTGTCTGCTGTTCTCTACAGACAATAATCATGGCAACTCAATGCAGAACATCTTCAGTGGCATTAAGTTCTCATACAATAAATATGTACACACTTTTGGAGCTGTATCAGTGTATTAAGTTTACCAACAACACCTGCATTAGTGACTCATCTGCCTGAGCTATCTGTATAATTAAAGGAACATACAAAATCCATTTAAAGCTCACAGAAGGAGAAATGTGACTAATCTTTAGGTAACAAAATCCTTTATAAATGTGGCAATCAGAGCACAGTAAAAGTTTTATTGAAAAAAGTGCAATTGAAAGATTCCTATTAACTTCAGAGAAATTAAAGCAATCAGAACTACTTCCATGGATAATATTAAACAAATGGAGAAATAGAAATGTTACATCTCTTGGTGTCTTCTGTGTTTTCCTTAACATCTTGACAAAATCCCTTTTTTGAATTTGTTTTGGTATAAACTCTCTCACAATTATAGAATATCCTTGGAATTGTCTCTGAGCATGTTAATGACTAAAATCTAAACTGCAAGGACAAAAAAAATCCAGAATAGATGAAAAAACACAACTTTTTTTGTTTTAAAAGACACAATAGCAGTTTTAAGGAAATTGCTTTGCTTTCATACATAGAAGATTTGTGATCAGATTTTCCAATTTTACAACTCCATTAAAAATGGCTAGCAGCAGTTATAATCTTGAAAGTACCTAAATACATGTTCTATCATTTTGAATTCAGATAATATCTTTCCAGACAAATTTGAGAAGAGATATCTCAAAACTGAAATGTACTAATACACATTCATTCCTAACAACTTTTTCAAATGAACTATTTAACTAGAAGCCAACTATTGTCTTAATGGATCTAAAAGCATTGGCTACTCTGAAAATAGCAAAACAAAGCAGACAGCACACTGAAAACTGACCTGTAGTGAGTGCAAGACAAGGAAGACATAACGAAGAACAGAGGGTTCTCTTTCAAGCTTAGCTCCTGTTTTGAAGTACTAGATGTCAGCAATTTTAAACCTACACTTTTCTGCCTATATTGCAATAATTTGGGGGCATTGGGAAGTGGTGTACACTTTATTAACTAATGTAGACTGCAATATCGCATGAATAAAATAATAAACCAGTTCAGTACTTGACTCTTTCTGAGAAATACAGTAAATGGAACATGTACTATACATCTTCATACATGTACAAATCTGTAAATGTTGATAGAAGAATTCTGCCATATTTATATTCCACGCTCTTATTACTACTAGATTTTCTAATGGCAACAAAAAACCAAACACATTTCAGTTTTGTGAGGGGAGTTGCCAGTGGGGCTTTTTAACCAGCATTTCTGTGGCCTCAAAAACTATTTTGTAAAATTTTGCTCTGCTTTTAGCAGAAACATGTCAATTGACATAATTATTCTGCTTGTACAATTACATATGCACTTCAACTTTTTGATTAAACCTAGATGGATGTAATCAGATAATTACTAATCCCTTGCAGAGCTTTCTTGATTTCCTATGATACCTACCATTGAAATTCATTTTTACTTTTTTTTAGGTGAATATCCCTCTCCTAATCAAAATTCACAGTTCCTTGTAGTGTTAAATCTGAATTCCATATCTCTTGCTGTGAATTATCAGGACAACACTATACCTTGTTTAGTTTGTGCAACAGGAATTCTATGGCTTGGAGGTGTTTGCTTTAGTCTTGGGCTTTTTTCATTTTGTTTTTTATTTCTTTTTAAAATGAAGGTATTTCTCAAATCTAAATTTCACATCCTGGCAAGCATTTTTCCTCTATACAAGTGTAAAAATAAAATGTACAGTAGCAACAAGAGAAGAAATCGGGGTAATGTATCAATTCGATCACCTCTGTCTTACTGGTTTTATAAGGGCACAGAACATTTATATCAATATGTTTGATAATTATTGCCAAGCATTAATTTCAATAAAGCAAAACAGTATATCAGTCAAAGTTACTTATCAAATGATTGTGTTGCCTATGACTTTGAGGGGCTCTTTCTGTTTGATTTTTTATCTCTCTATGGTATGAAAATAGCTTTACAGCAAATTCAGTCTGACATTACTCTCCTGTTCCTTAGTCAAAGAAGGAAATAATTTTAAAGAAATTTAATGCTTATTGTAATACTTGTAAGTTTCACTTCCATCTTAATCATTCTCTGAAAATTACTGCTTACCTTCATGCTGGAAGAAATGTAGCTGCCAGTGTTTTAGTTTGACACAGTAGGCAGGTATGGTTTTTCATCTTACAAAAGTCTGCAGTCACAGCTGCCTGCTACTTGACCTGCTCAGCATTTGTATCCCAAACTAGAGGTGAATTAATTTGCAAGACAGGTTTTTATTCAACTCAAAAATGTTCTGGGTGTGTAATTTTTGTGTCTTTGTGCAATCAGAAGGTCTGTAGTCTGAACAGTCAGGAAAATGTGCCAAACTCTTTAACATATAGAAAACTGTCTCAGTGGTCATGTCCTCCAACAAGTCCCATTGCTCAGCATGCAAATGAGCCCTGATCAGCAGCTTATATGTCAAATAACACAGGGCTAGCCTACAGCTTTCTCTTGGAGAAAGATATTAATGGAACCAAATTAACAGAGAGCAAAAAGAAGACCTAAATCCTATACACTTGAAACTGAGGATTCCTAACACAAATTAAGAGGAAAATTTCATCTCTTTGATCCTAAACTATAAAATGTAAAAAAAAATTCCAGGAGCAGGAACAAGGATAAACACCATCCTACAACTTCTTTCTTTTCCGTTTTATTCTGTTTGGTGAAATTTACACAGTTGCAGGGGCCAGTGGAGTCTACTTTGGCTTTGATTAGGCCATTAGGATGCTTTCCTAGGAGACATGGCATTAAACCTTCCAGTAGAAAATGGTACAAACCACAGATTTACTGTTTACCACAAGGTTTTTTTTTTGTGGAATGGTGATTGCAGTGTTTAAAATAAACAGTTTATATAATGTAAACAAAAATTCTAGACATGTGCACTATAGTAATATGCAGTTAATAAGATGGAGTTTGAGACTTTCCTTGTAAGACACCTCACTCAAGCAGCAGTCTCTTATCATTTCTGGGCTCTATTTCATCTCATCAGGGGCAGATAACTAAAAATATGCATAAATGGGTCACAGATTGTTCCCTTCCCCACGTTTAGAGCTACGTAAAACAAACATCTGGAACTCCAGATTGCTCTAGCAGGCAAAATCTTTCTTTTGAATTCCACAATGTTATGCTTATCACAAGGAGTGTTACACCATATACATAAACATTTATGCCAGTGCTTGGGATTTATACTACAAAAAATGTCAATATGTAAATGAGTTTTAGAAGTAATAGCAGGAAAGACTGAAAGAAAAAAGCAGCAATAAAAGCACTCTACTATAAAGGAACATCCCAGTTACAGTGGGTTATCCTGAACATTTGACTACTTTCCCTAACCTTGTGTAGAAATACAAAAGCATTCCTTAAAAGCCAGAGATTTGAAGGTGGTTGTGTCACTGGAATTCACTTAGATACCAGGGAATTTTCATAGGCACCTAAAAAAAATGAGATTCCTACTGATTTCACAAGAAGTTCCGCACTTAACTGGATATGTTTCCTTTAGATAGTGCAAAGCTGATAACCGTATAAGTGAATTTCTTTGCAGATTTTATCACAAGATGACAGAACGATATCCTCATCTGACCATGAGAAAGCTGCCTGTAATGTATAAAGGGAAAGCAAAAGCATAGCTTCAAACCTTTTATTGACATTTTAACACATCTTCTCAGCATTGTGAAAAGATTAATTTTAAAACTTGAAAAATTCCAATTCCCACAGAATTCACAAAGAAAAACATTTTAGTAATGTGAAATTGTTTGTTTTATCTGAATCCACCAGGTCAAATGCTTCAGGAGGAAAGATCAGAGTCAATGATTTGGGGAAGTAACAATGCAATCCTCACTGTCATCAAAAAAAGAAAAAAAAAACCAGCAAAACCAAAACAAAACACAGAAGGATTAACGGGGGAAAGGAAGGGAAGGGGAAGAAACATCAAATTTCAGATGGCTAATTAGCAAGTCCATCTTTAAGCTTGCATCTTTATGACAACTAATTATGTTGATAAGTCACACAGTGACTGACTCATTTTTTAAAAAGTCAAAGAAGTTCGAATTCACTCTACAGCTACCATTTAAAAAGACAGCTGTTGAGGGATACATTTTCAAAGCTGCATGTGGGAGTTACAACAAAGGTAAGCCTGTTCATGACAGCATATTTCACAACTGTTGATGTTGGAACTCTTTCTATTCAATATTAATAAATTCAGCATGCAATTATTTTGCCATCTGTCTCCTGTAGAACCATTTATTTCTGTCCTTCAAGTAAGTACACCAAGAATATATATTGACTAATTTCCTCAAATATAATAACTAATACATTATTACAATGAGGTTTTGCATGCCATACATGAAAGGCAATTATTAAATTACTTGCTACCTTTTTTCTACTATGCATAGTTCCCAAGACAAATTGCTTAACTGTAGAATAACACCATCATATCTTTTAGCATGTACTAAGTGTTGGGATTTTTTTGTAATTTATCTATGAAAATTACTTGCAGCCTAAATTCTGCAATTCAAGATTGAATGGTTCAAGTCTTCTTTCCAGTTTTGTTACACTGTTAATATTTCCCCAAGAAACTTAGTTCATGTTGGCTGTTCTATTTGCATTAGGTAAAACAAACAAACAGAAATCTGTGGAGACACAGGCTTATTCAAATGCAATCAAATGTGTATGAAACTTCAAATACCTGTTTTTCACCTTTTAGCCTTTTGATGAAGTTGTTTTTAAGAAGGGAATCTTCCCAAGAGGGAACACATATGCAACCAAGATAAATGGCCCTTCCTGCTCTAATTATTTAATCCCTAGAAGGACCAGGGATATTTGGGAAATGCTGAAGAAATAGAAAAGTGAGTGAAAATACAAATAAAGAATAAAACGTGGTGAATAAATGTGGATTTATGTGCAAAACACTCAGACTTCTAGAACTTAGAAAAACTCAAATCATCATTATAATCAAAACTGAACCAGCCAAGCAACTTCTTTTTAATTCTAGCTTTCGTCTCTGTAACATGTCACGTTTTTAAGGAAGAATATGATATAACATACAACAACAAACCCAAAAGACTGAGGAACAAAAGCAGCTAGCCTAAACACAGAGAATACTAAAATTGAATGGCCTACGTGCATGTAGTCAGCTAAGGAGAGTAAGAGGCAATTGCTCACAGGAAGACATGGCCCTATACTTGATGGCCAGTCGTGATGATAGTGACATGAAGAAATGGCAATCTGAGAAATAAAAATAAATTTTAAAGGTTTTATAAGTAACTTATTTCTATCACTTCTATGTTTTCTTATTTCAGCTTACTTGATATTTTCCCTATAATCTTTGATGCATTAATAATGTATGTTATAATTAAGCAATAGGATTTCACACTCATTTCTTAGAAAATTAATTTGGATAGCTGTTTGTTATTCTGGCCTGAGGAATGTGAGATTGCGTTGAAGTATTCAAGAAATCAGATTTTGATAATTGCAAGCTATTTCAGGTGAAGAATAAAGATTAAATATGTGCCTCTTTAATATGAGTAACCTTAAAGGGCCATGTCATTGCTATAAAGATCTGGTAAAGCAGCTTTTCTCGTTCAGTTACTGTTCTGTGAAGTCTTTCAGGTTTTGATCAGCTTCACATTCAAATATTGTTCACTTGAATGAAGTAGTTATTTACTTGGTTCCACATAACTGTTAACAATAAACTAATTTTCATTCAAAATTACAGCTTTGATTGGGTGAGATAGATTTCCATTTATTTACAGATGAGATTTAAGTTCATTTGCATATTATTTTGCCAAGTTACGTGTACAATCATTTTAGAGCAATGAAGCATATAAAGCTACATTTTCCTTTCAAAATGGCTGGATAGATTATCATCCCTGGAAAGTTACATTCTGAACTCTTGTGTATGTTTTTTCCATGACCTAAAGATCTCCTCAAAGCAGAAAACAAAGCAGATTAACTCCTCCTTACTTCTAAGTTTCATAAAGTTAAAAACAAAAATTAAATTTTACAACTAGTATTTCTCTTAAAAGTTTTAAATCCTGGGCACTGACCAAAGCAAGATATTATGCCTCATCTTTAACTTTTAGGAATATATTTCTATTGTGTGTTTTTGTCACTGCACTTTTTATCTGTTGCTTATTCTGGCTTGCTTATTTTGGGCATTTTCTTCTCCTTATAGTCTATCTTAATGCAAGAAAGAGTAGCCTGATTCTGTGGCAATTAACAAGTACTTTTAATTTGCAATTCAGTTCAAATTTTTACACTCACAGTTTCAAGACTGTAGATAAAATTCCTGTCACTAACAACTAATTAAAGTTGCAAAATTATCTCACTAAAGTGTGACTTACGTAATTTAACCACTTGAAATATGTTTTTCATATAAAACCAGTAGAATCTTTCATCAATAAATTGTTTCTCCAAGTCAGAAATATTTTTATCTTAAATCTTTAAAAGCTGTTTGTAGTGAAAGAAATGCTCCAGGCTGATAACTCCAATGAATAACACACTCCATTTATTTCCAGATTAAATTATCCAGCTGTAGTTGCAATCAAAAGAAAGTAATCCTCCCCACTTTGCTGTGTTCTTCACCCTCCAGTTTGAAAAAGGTGATTGAGTACTTGCATGCTACTGGTGATTAGAAGGTGATTCCAAAAGAACAAATAGAGGATAATAAATGAAAGTGAAGCTCTTTGAATTATTATGAAGAAGCATGTCAGTCCCCACCTAGAAATAAATTTCCTGTATTTATGACTGCTCACTCCTTGGTCTCAAATGAATTCTGGTGATCTGAAAAAGGAGATCTAATGCAATGGTCCCTGTATTGATACATCATTCCAGATACTATTCAAAACAGACTAAACTGTCATATCACTTGACAAAGAAAGGAGAACTGTTTTCTTTTTAAAAAATCTGAGGCAGACCATACCACATGAAAAAATGTCAGCCTGCCTTTTGTGAAAATACTCCTTTATCAGTTCCTGTATCAAATAAGTTTGTTTCTGTGGATAGCTCAGGTTTTATTCTGTAATTTTTCTGGTGGTTTGCAAGATACTCAAGTTTTGATTGTCAGCTGAAAGTTTAGATAGTCCTGGGAAAAAAAACTTCTCCTTTCATGCTGGAATAGAAATTGCACCACTTTGATGCTGAGAATCACTTTCTCACCCTCCATTGAGTCAGGTAAACATTTGAACTACAATCACATCTTGGAAAAGGAGTCCTATACTGGATTTTGAGAAACTATGAGACCGCTAATCTGAAATGTTGAAGGATATAATGTCAAAGCTCCTTCAGAATAGAAGCTATATCAATTATGTTGCACACAGCTATGATAGGGGTGAATAAGAAAGGAGTATCTGGGGTTGAAGTGACCTCTCTGTAAGGCATTATTTCCACATTTTTTCCTGTACTGTTTTGTTACTGTCTTGTCCTACCTAATGGCTACCTTCATTTCAGAGCTTCAAAGCCTCAAAACTGAGACAGGAAGGCAATGGGTTGTAGCTGAGAGCTGTCTAATGCAGATTGGTGCCAGCCCTAGTGACTGGCAGGAAGAGTAAAACAGGAGATAATACATATTAGATGATTGTTAGTGGGAAAAACAGATGAGGTACATAACAAAGAGATCTGAGGGAATAAAAAGGGAAAGAAAACAACAATCCATGGTAATTTGACCCCAACAGCAATCCTGCTGTTTACAATGAGGGCATCAATGGAAACTCCCGTTGCAGAGATAGGAGTACAGGTAGGTTTGCTTGATAGGAACCTGTTTCTTCTCATTATTCCAACCCGTTGCTGGTGTTTAACTCAAGGTAAACTGTAATGGATGAGTCATTTTGCTTTCTTCCAGATAACACATCAAAACATCTCCAGACATCTCTGCTGTTTTGTCCACAGATAGGGGAGGATCTCAGGTTGCAGTAAAGGGGCACAGAACTCATTAGCAAGCAATACTCAGCGGCAAACAAGGCAATTATCTAGAGCTCCTGCTCTGCTCTCTTGATGGCTTAAATTAACCTGCTTATCACTGCATTGAAATACAGAGGAAAGAAATGTTTCAGGTCTCAGATGTGAGGCAGAGATTCAGCTAAGACACAGGACTTAAGATCCTTTCATCACAAAATTCCTGGGAAACACTGGCTAGCCTCATTATTTCCAGTTGGCAGCTTTTCAAGGCATGGGTTGTTTCCTAAGCCATTTTGATAGTTTTGACTAGTTGCTTCTTCCATTTGAGAACCAAGACCAGTGTGTTTACTTGCTCTAATCCAGGGCATCAAAAAATTTTGAATATTCAGCTTATAAAATATATTTTAGTATGGATTTCAAGTAAATTGCAGTTCAAATTTGGGCTCCGTATTAGCATAAAAGGTACATATGAACCCTGGGATTAAAGGCTGGGAATCTGAGGTATTAAGCAGGGGGTTTTTTGAGAATAAAAAATTTCATAATTTCACCTTTGTTTAATTACCTTTTACCCTTCTTTTCCTTCAACAACACAAACAGTTAAACCGTTCCATCGATAAGGGAAAATTTCATAGATAACAAGGACAAAAATTACCCATCATGGGCCATTCATTGGAGTGGCAGAAGGGTGCCCCATATTTTTACAGTTTAAGCATATTGGAGTTTATAACTTTCACTGTTGCTACCAAAGCTCTTTACTAGTGTCACTGAAATTGGGAATGTAACTCCTGAACTCCAATGCAGTGTTAAGAAGCAGGCATTACTTATTGCAGTGCTGGATGCACCAAGCGTGCATCCCTGATTCCAAAAACCCCAGTCTTTTATACACATAAATTATACACATTTAATAGTTTCCATACATACTGATTAATCACTTCCCTGGAATCATTATCCTAACCCCTCCCTTCATAATATCATGCATGTTTACTAAATTGAGGATGTGGTCCCAAGGGTTTGCTTATGTGACCACCCAGCAGATTAGTTTGCAAACTTTGGCTACCCTCCCCATACTTTTAGTCCTTTTATGTCAGTGCTTTTACTTCAGCCAGGTGTATATATCAATGGTTCCTTTGTTCTTTTATGTTCTTGTTCCATCCATCTGTCCTCTGGTTCCTGCCCAGAGAACATGTCATAGACTCATAAAATCAACCGGGTTGGAAAAGACCTCAAAGATCATCGAGTCCAACCCTACCGTGGTTACTAGACCATGGCACTAAGTGCCACATCCAGTCTCATACTGAAAACCTCCAGGGATGGTGAATCCACCACCTCCCCGGGCAGCACATTCCAATGCCTCTCTCTGTAAAAAATCTCTTCCTGATATCCAACCTAAACCTCCCCTGGCTTGAGTCTGTGCCCTCTTGTCCTACTGCTGGTTGCCTGGGAGAGGAGACCCCACCCCACCTGACTACAGACTCATTTCAGGGAGTTGTAGAGGGCCATAAGGTCTCCCCTGAGCCTCCTCTTCTCCAGGCTAAACCATCTCCCTCAGCCTCTCCTCATAGCATTCGTGCTCAAGTGCCTTCACAGCCTCGTTGCTGTTCTCTGGACCTGCTCCAGTATTTCATTATCCTTCCTGTACTGAGGGGCCCAGAACTCTTAGCTAAAATATACAGTCCCCCAATTCTAGCCCAGTAGCTGTGTCTTATACACCTTGTTTTAGTCATCATCTAGGAGCACAGTTCCCTATTTCTAGGTTAACCCTGGTATTACTAGCAGAAGTTACTCATTTTGATACAGGTGGCCAAGTCATAGAGCTGACTCTCCTCATACACAGCTACAATATACACACTAGCCTGGGATAGACAAGATTTCTTGAGATTTGTAATTTTTTGTCACTTTACCTGAAATTATGTTATTTCTGTTCATTTGTATGTTGTCTGTTTTCCATGCCTGATCACTGGGATTTTATTGCATCACTGTTAATTTTGCAGACACTAATGTAGCAGCTGTGCAGTGACCTCTCCTTCTCTAAGCAAATCCAAGTAGATACTGTTGTTCTAATGCATCTGATCCTGACTCATTCATCTGGCTAAGAAACAAGACCCCAGAGTTTAAGGACCTTCTTACATTTCTACAGTTTAGAACTCGTTTATCTAGAGACATTCCTGCAGAATTCAAGAGCTGTGTTCTCTGACCTACAACAAATACAAGAACGATACGCATCTTCACCCCAACTGTATTCATCCTACTCCATAATAACACAGTTTAAAAGGATTCCTCCTGTTGAGTTGTTTGGTCAGAGATTAATGCTGCAGTGCTCTGCAGCTGGTGCACCAGTTTGTGCAAATGGCACTGTATTCAGTGTATGCATGTGCTCCCAGGAAACAGCCAATAGATAATTTCAATATCTTAATGATTTGGTTTTTAATCTTCAGTCAATAAAATATATCAAGACATTCTGTCAGCCTCTCTTTTCTGTAGGTAAGCATGATTGTGATAGTAGAAATAAAAATTAATAAGCAAAACAAAATGCAGCCCTATTCAAATATTCAGCAAATTTTTCTTTTTCTATTTTTTTCCTCCTTCACATAATCACACACTGAGAGGGAATCTACTTAATCTAAAAACTTCTAAGGCTAAGACTTTCATGCTTTACTCAGAGTATTCCAGGGTCTCAACACAGACATAAAATCATAGAGTATCCTGAGTCCAAAGGGACCCACAAGGATCATTAAGTCCAACACCTTTTTCTTTTTTCCCCCAAACCTTTTGTTCATCAGTCATGCACCTAAACTCAATGCACAACGTATACATGAGAGAATTACAGATAATCTTTACAGACACTTTAAAGCATGAGAAAAAAAAAGAAATATACAGAGAGATATATATTCAAATTATTATACAAGAATTATCCATTATCCCTTTCTGAGCTGTGTGACTGAAATAAAAATAAATACCAAAACCCAAGGCACAATTTATAACTTGAATCATAATCTGGGAACCTAAATAAAATCATCTAGTAAATCCATTTGAATATGTCATATGGAGTAAGATAGAATGGCATCAATTTAATTCTTTAATCTATAAATCAGCAAGTTTCATTTCTGATTAGATGTTATAATTATTATTATAAGAGAAGTGGGAATGATATAGTTAATTTCAGCACACAGAAAAAACAACATGTAGCTTCTGGATAGAGTGAATATAATTTTTTTTTCCTATTCAGCTTTCTTTCCCTTCCCCACATAAAAACAAACATTATTTCCTCCCAGATGACCACAGAATTTGGAATAAATACAAATATTTAGAAACATAAAACTAAGGTCAACTCTACAGCATTTAGGAAGATGTTTATTTGATTCCAGTCATGAGCCAAGACTCTGATCATCAATCATCCTAATCCCATGTGGGATGCTGAAGGGTCAATCTGAAAATACAGAAGTAGCAAGTGTCCTCCTAATATTTTTCATTGTCTGCACATAATGGAAAAAGTGCAGGAACCATTTTAAGTTTTCTTTTCACTGGTGATGCACATCTTTTCATTCCAGAAGAAAATACGAGCAGGTTTCAACAACAAAACATCTGGAGACATGTCCTTCTCCATGGAATAGAAACAAAGCATTTATGCATCTCGTACTAGCTAATGATATTTTAAAATAGAGGTCTAGTTTAGACTTTCAGAAACATTCAGATTATCATAGCCTTTTAATCTGCTTCCTACAGTTCATCTTGATTGTCTCCTAGGTTTGCCTTGATCTTAGTGTTGTCTCTCACAGCAAGTGCCATTGAGCACAGATTCTGGGATACTGTGATCTCTGCTGAGATTTGCTTGACACTAGTGGGTGGATATCCTTCCCATACAAACAGCCAATAACTTGTCCTACTATTTCTTTGCAGAATTGCCTGTGTTCTTCACCAACTGGCACTCATAAGCACAAACTACATCCTAGAATGAATCAAAACATTTTTCCATCCTCAGCAACCAAGTGCTTCAAGCAGAAAAGAATGACAGAGCAAATTTAAGATAACTTGTTGATAGTCTAACTATATATACAGAATCAGAGGAAAATCCTGATGCTACTGACTGACCTTCCAGATATTTAATGAGGGAGTATCTGATAGAAGTAAACAAGTAAACCAGTGAAGAAATAGGACTCCTATTTTGCCATGCATGTCTTCAGTGTAATCTGTTGAGCCTGTCTAAATAAGCAGCACAGATGAATTTAAACCTCTCTTATAGATTACTCTTTAGAAAACCCTTTCTCTTCACTGCCGTCACAGTAAAATAAGTGAGACATATAAACATGTCTACTGAACAAATCACAGATGCTAAATCTCAATTTAATATACATAATATTAAGGTTAGAAAAAAATTATAATTCCCCTCATGTCCATTACTTCATAGACAAAAGTTTTACTGATAACTTTAAACTATCAGATCCTGAAATTTTTATGTAGTGAGAAGCATAATGTAGAGTTAGATAATAGGCACATATAAGAAACAGCTTAGTGTCACAATATACAGACAGTTGGATACAATTCTAAAAAGCATTATTAAACACTTCTGTCTGTGCAAGCCAAGGAATAATTCCAAGCACCATGTCTGAATTCCATGTATATAAATATTTCTAATCCTCTATCTGTAGCTGGCAAAACAAATTAATATTTAATTGGCCTTTGGAATAAAATAAACATTTAAATTAAGGGACTAGTAACATGGCTTCCTATTGCCTTTTGAAAAAAACCCACAGAACTTACACTAAATATTGTCACCATCAGAGATGATTCTGAAAGGATCTTCTACCATGAACAATAGCATTGTGAAAAAAGCCACAGGAAAATTTGATATAAGAGTTAATTTTTAAATACTTTATATTTTACTATTTTGATTTATCAGCACTAACTTTATTATCACATTCTTTGGAAGAATTGCTACCACAGAAAGTTTTTCATGACATAAACTCCAAGGTAGGTTGTGATTAAAAATAGTTATGATAGAATTAACCAAATATTCTGTGTTATATTTAGGAACTTAAAACTACAACTAGAATATATTGCATACTGCCATTCAATTAATATATTTATGAGCACAGATCTTTCCAACCAGAAAAACTTATTTCTAGTTAAACAGACCGTTGCAAATAATTGCTCGTATAAGAAAATAATTCTTCTCTGTATTCAGTTTATTAATTAACTCATTTAATAAGCATCACTGACTCCCTCAGAACCCAACAGAGGCTGCATCTCTTGGTGATCCAGTGTCACTCAGGCTTAATTTTGAGGAACACCTGGGCTCAACTCAAGGATTGCTTTCTTGCTTCATCCCCCATTACCTCTGATTTGCTGTCATCCCCATTACTGTCTGATTTGCCTCAATCTGGTGTGGTAGCAGCATCTTTTACTTCCTTTTTTTTAAAAGAAGGAACTTCATACCTTCGGACTATTCTATCAGAACAGGAAAATTGCTTCAATAAGGAGATGGTTTGCTCCTATAACTATTCCTATAAAGCAAGTACCAGAAAAAAAAACCTAACTCATTCCTCCCCCCCGAAAAAAACCCAAACACCTAAAGATATCTTTTGACTTTTAGCAAGAGTTTTACAAGCAGTACTAAAATGAACTACAAAAAGTATTATACTAGCTTATTCAAGTATTAAGTCCAAAATATTTACATATACTTAAAAAGACTTTTTCACAACATATATGAATTCAATGTCCCAAAGACATGAAATATCCTTAACTGCAAACTTGTAACTTCAGTTGAGGATTTATAACACATAGAAATAAAAACATGTAATTCTGTCTGTATAATGTTGCTGTAGGATTATCCATGAACCCAGACAAAGACTATAATGATGTTTTTTGAGAATGTATTAGAAGAATATATCCGTTGTCAATACAAGTGGACTAAAATAATTTGAACAAGAATTGATTCAAAACTCTTTAGGAACACAAGTATGGTTCATCCATAGCAGGATGAACTAATAATTTTCTATAAAGTTGAAAGTTGAAATCAGGTTAGTTGAGGGTTTTTTCCACATGTTTATCATCATGACACTAAGACCACTCCCTCTGGAAAAAAAATTGATCTTACCAGAGGAAAATGAAATTCAAAGTGGCCTTCAGCAACAGCATGCAAAGCAACTCTCTTTCTTTTCTCTGTACTTAGTTTTTCTGATCTAAAAAATTGGAAAATGTTATTGCATGTGTCCGTAAGTCACTACTAGAATGAACATAAATATTCTTTGTTGAGATATACTAATAAAAATAGCACTAAAAACTGGAGGACCAGACATAAGCACGTTTTGTCTCAAACATTCTGACATTTGTGACTGGAAAGATGTGGTCAGAACAGAGGGTCCTATGGAGGTGGGTCAGTGCTGTTCTGAGCCAACTTCCTGCTCCACCTTAAGACTCAGTGCTCAGTGTCATCCCTCCTTTGACTCATTTCCTGGAGGAGGGCTTAAAGGGCTCACTGTGCACCTGTGAACAAAATGACATGAGAAATCTATTTTATGTAAGAGCCATGCTTCAGGTTAACTATAAAAGGAAGTGAATCGGACCCCCTTGCTCTCTTTTTCATCCCTTTCTCTTCAAATTCTCATTGTTTTCCCCAGCTTTGGACCCTTCATGCAGCAGGACCAATGCAGGATCTAAGGACTGGTGATATTCTTTGTTCTCTCTCTCTTTTCTGTCCTTATTTCTCTCCCCTCTTCCTTTGCTGGGCAAAGCATGGCTATCATGTTCCACTCTGTATTCCATGCTGAAATTTGTTGTGGGAGTGGGGATGTTGTGAATTGTGAGCCATCACCTTCAAGAAGTGGTGTGTTGTGGTTTGTTAGCCAGTACCTTTGGGTAGAGATGTTGTGGCTTGTTAGCCAGCACCTTTGAGAATTGATGTTATGGAAATCTATTGTATAAATTTAAGCCCTTCTTAGCCAACACCTTTTCAGTCTAAACTGTGGGCTGGTTGCCAGAGTTAAGGAGACTTGTACAATAAAAGCACAAGAGTTTCCCTGACACATGATCCAGTGTCTTTGTTCAGCCTGATGAGAATTTACAATGAACACCACACCCCCTACCAATGAGTCATGACCAAAACAAAACAAAAATCCTCAAACCAAAACCCAAAACAAAGAGCTAGTCAGTACTTTTATAGAGCTACATGGAGCAAGTGATTAGTTGTTGGAGTGGGATCCGGACCTGGAGTAACGATGAGTCTCAATATGAGTATGGTCGTTCTCCTTTATTCTTAGTACTTACAACATATATATAGACATGTACACAGAGTACGCGAGCGCAGCGGATACATGATTGGTTTATTGCCCTTGTCCCAGTGTCCAGGTTAAACTTATGATTGGAGCAAGCAGGTGTCTGTCCACATTCCAGGATGTTTTCAGGAATACCAGGGAGCTTGTTGACACCGGACTCAGAGCCGGTCAGAGCCAGCTCTGCCAGGCAGAGCTCGCTCCTTATCAGCAGTTCAAGGCTAAGTCACAGCTGCTGTAGGCCTTACACCACACTACAAGCTGGGTTGTCAGCTTCGAGGAAATCATGTCCCTTTTCGCAGAGCCATTCCTCCACAATTAGTGATTTTGAAATAAAACTATGGCAAGTCAATTTTGAGATCTCTCCTGTCTCTTCATTATTCAGGCAAATACAAGAAAGCTCAGAAAGATCCATAGCAGGGGTAAACCAAGATGTCTAGCACTCAAAAATCATTTAAATCTACTTTGTTCTAGAGGGTGCATTAGTCAAGGAAAATATTTACTGGCTTGAGAAAGAATGGGAAAAAAATGGAGAGATCTCCATCCTACAAGAACTTTTTGTCCAAACTACTGCTAGTAAGAATAAAGGAAAATAAAAATGGGACGTTAGGGGATGGGAGGAAGAAAAGGTATCCTGGAACTAGGAAAGAATAACCCATAAAACTGGTTAGAAACCTTTGGAAAGTGGCCCATGAAGGCCTGTTTTAACACATTTCTTCTGCTTAACCAGAATCATTTTGATTCTAGTGAGGCAGCCAGGCATATGTCATATGCCAAGACACAGCAGATGCAAAAATACAGACAGGGGAGCTAGGAAGTTGCTTGTTTGGCACCACAGGAAAGAAAAGACAAAACAAATGTTAAATGCTGCCCACCAGAATGACAAGCATCTTAAACTAAAGATGTGTGTAGCACAGAGATAAAAACATTTCCCAGCAAGAGCCACATCTGTAATTCATGTAAGTACTTATTTGATAGGACACCTACTAAAGCTGGCTTTCTGTTATACTCCTACAAATGCAACACAACCCAGAGAAATACAGAAAAGCACTCTTATATTCTAAGTACTCTCCAGCTGTTTCATGCTCCTTTCCTATCCCATCTGTCAAAAGAATTTTGTTCCTTCCTTTTCTTCCTTCAGATTTTTGTTTTTAATTTAGACTATTGAATTGTGGAAGTCCCAACAGAATAAGAACAAACTTTGCTTAAATATTCAATGTCATGAATAAAATTTTTCATAATTTCTCCCATAATAAATGCACTAATTTAAATGTGACAAATGTATTAATTGGGTCTATCATATGAGGGCATACCCAAATTCTCTTTTATGATACTAGAACAGCTCAACATTTCTTGGCCAACTGTAATTACATACTTACAGATTACTCCAAAGATACGTTCTGCTATAAGTGGCGTTTTAAAATGTTATCAGAAAAGAATAAATAAAAAACAAGTGGTTTTCCATCCATTCAAATCTCTTCTCTTCTTACTTGTGTAATTCAAACCTTAACACAAGGTATAATACTGTTTGTTACAATTTTTAGATACATGGCTGAGTCAGTTCTGCTTTTCTGCTCAAGTAGCAGATGCAGAGGAGTATGGTCATATTAATAACCCTCATTAGAGTCAGGAATGGCACTGAAAGTTCATTCTGAAATCGCTCTGAAGTAGAAAAAGTGAAAAAGGTTCCATTTCCAAGTGGATATCTAATAATCCAAAACTTGTATTCAGAGAATATTGCTGCATTGTTTCTGTTCTGTCCTTTATCTACACATACAGAAGGACTTCTCCACACCTGAATCTCAGCACCTTTCATAAGGGTTTTTGCTAACAAAGGAACAGAAGAAAAATTAAAAGCAAATACACCCCACAGAGTAAGCATACCCCAAACTCCTACAAAATAGCATTCTTGAACAGAAAAATAATAGCAGGATTTGTTTAAAACACCTATACTTACAGAAGCAGAAAATGTTTCTCTATAGCTTGTGCCTATTCAGAATAGTATCACAACACTTTTGTATTAGGATTATGTGACACATCACAATGTAGCTGACCTTTCTTACTTGTATATTAAACAGAATATTAAAAAACCTAGCAAGGTTATTGACATATCACAAAATCCTTCAGGGACACTCATTTCCCAAAAGCTCAGGTAATACAATATGATTGACAGTATGAGAAATTTATCTAGTAAAGCTCTTGAATTTTTTTTCTGTTTTTACTCCATTGCTGTTGACTTCACATTCTGCTCTCACTGCTGGTGAAGAAAGGGCCATTATTGAGGACTAGAGGGAATCACCATAAACTGAGATTGGGGAGATTCAGATTAGATGTTAGAAAAAAATTTTTCACTGTTAGGGTGGTCAGGCACAGGAATAGATTGCCCAGGGAGGTGGTGGAGTCACCATCCCTGGAAGTGTTTAAGAGGCATCTGGATCTGATGCTGGAAGATATGGTTTAGGGATTACAGCAGAGTGACAGGTTAATTGTTGGACTCAGTGATCTTAGAGGCCTCCTCCAACTTTGATGATTCTATGATGCCATGATTTCTGTCTCAAGTAGTTTTATATAGCTTTTGTACAGCTTTTAGACAGAGTAGCTACATTTATGTTGGAATGTTTTTCAAGTGTATTCTGCAGGTGTAGAAGAAAGTCAGTCTCTAGCAAGACATGTTGATTGCTTCCTTTCATAGAACATGTAAATGGCAATTTGTATGATTTTCCCCAAGTAACAATTGCCCAAACAGGATTTGCATAACACATATTGTGAATTCCAATAGCTAACAATAAGTAAAATTTAAGGGTTATGAAACATATTTCTCACAATAAACAAAATGAAGACGTTTACAAAGTGCCAGGTTTTGTGTGTGACAGCACAGAACTCCTGGTGACACAACATTAAAAGAATAAAAGAAAATGGAATAGTACCTTTTTTGCCTCAAAGAAAAAGAAGAGCCAGAAATAAGTTAATTGGAGTAGTTATGGCCTTATGACAGTTAGGACTTGGCTTTGAATGGTTTTCTCCATTAAGCTGCTCTTAGCTCCTCAATAATCACAGTTGCCACAATGAAGCTCAGGCCAGTCTGATCAAACAAGTAAGAATATGATTTGAAATGATGAAGGGAGCAATCATAAGGAATAACAAGAGTTTTAGAGTAAATGTGGAAAGGAATTTTGCTGCTCTTTAAAAAAAATAAAAATCAATGAAAAATAAAATTATTTTCAAATATCTTCAGTTGGCAATTGATATTAGAAGTGTGGAGAACAATTGATTTCTAACTATATTTCTTCCATGGCCCACCTCAGGCAAACTCTGTATTTCAAAATGACAATATAGTAATTTTGCTATCAGGGATTCATTTCAATGACTTTGCAGAGGTATAAATAACTATGAAAAATTCAAGGCCATAGGGAAGCAAAAATATTTGTTTTAAAGCCTTAGCTTGCACCTTTTGTAGTTATTTTAAGCTCTTTTATTAACCATAATTCATTTGTCTGTAGAAATAGTATCCAAAAGTTTATACTTGGCAAAAATCTATAGAATTGCAATATTTAGTCTTTTAAGACACTAGGAGATGAAGGTGTTTCTTCTGTCTGAATTATAATATATTCACATATTATATAGCTTTAAAAATTCCTGGTTCATTCACAAAACAGGAAAAGAAAATTTAAAAGACCAACAAGAGAAAAGAGATAAAAGTAATCATCAAGGAACTGGGAGGTGGGGGCAGGCTGGGAGAATAGCAGAAAAGGAAAGATACAAGTACCAGGAAACATAACTGAAGCATGATACTCCCTCTCAGAAATCTATCATGCTTGGGCTTAATGTGCAGCCTGTTTGAATATTGAGACCACTAAAAATCTGGGAGATAAAAAAGTCAATTAAAGAAGAATCTTAAGTGGTGCTGGGCTGACATAATTCTGCCCCAAAGACAAACTGATCATCTATTTTCCTTCCAGTATTAAACTCCCCAGTTGTTTCCTGTGGACACGTAGGCATGCAGTACACGTGCTGACCTTAGTCAGCCAGGTGCTATAATTGTCATCTCTCACATGCATGTTTGATGCAATGACACTTGTTCAATTGACTACCACACAGAGTCTTATGAATTAAGGCTTTAATGCCATATTAGTATCACAGAAAAACTGTGGACTAGGAGTTTTTCAGTGTTTGACTTATTGATTTATTCTTCATTGACAAAGATAACTGTGAAATTGTATTTAAGACATAGTATCATGAAAATAAGACTATATTTCCACAACAAAAAAACACTTTTTATGGGCCCACCTGACCAAATGGGGCAAAAACATGTTTGCCCTCAGGCTGATCAATTTGATAAGGACAACTTTAAACCAGAAATAACAGTGGTGAATCAGGCTGGCAAGAAAAGAATAACAAACAGGACTGAAAGTGGTCTGCTTTCAGCACATGCACATAAATAAATGGAAGTCTTCAGTACAGCATCATGGGAAAAGTCCTTGCACCTTTTCTGGGAATCAGCATGACTGGGTGCTCTCCAAAGTTCACGCACTTATGCACACAGCACAGAAAACAAACAGGAGAAGTTGGAGGGGTGCACATGCAGTTGCAGTTACAACCTCAGTGGGATCACAGCTGCATGGTGGGACAACTCATGTCTGAAGTGCTGCCATAAAGGCTACAGGCTTTTTAGGAAGGATAGACCTGTTGGGTGTGGAGGAAGGGTCGTTCTTTGCATGAGAGAGAGGCAGTAATGCTTGGAACAAAGCTGAAACAATGAGCCATCTAAGAGCTGATGGGTCAGGATTAGTAGGCATACATGGGCAACATTGTGGTGGGTGTCTGCTACAGGCTGTCTGGTCAGGAAGAAGTAGATGAGTCTTTTTAAACAATTGGAAGAAGTTTAATATTCAAAGGGTCTTGCCCTCATGTGAGAGGACTTGAACCACCACTGTCTTCTAGCGAGAGAATATAGCAGGCATAGGTGAGGGCAGAAGTTTATGGAGTGCAATGATGACAGTTTCCTGACACAAGATATTACTTATCAGAAGTCAATATGGGGAGATGCTCTGCTAGATTTTATACTCATAAACAAGAAAGAACTGGTTGGGGATTTAAGGGTTGGGACTAGACTTGGCTGCAGTGACAATGAAATGATGATGATCAGTGCCCTGAGAAAACGAAATAAGGCAAACAGCAAGATCAAAACCCTAGACTTTAGGAGAGAAGATTTTGACTTGTTCAGGCACCTGCTTGAAAGAATCCCATAGGAGACTGTCTGAAAGACAGGGGACCAGGAGTTTTAGTTGATTATCAAGGATAATCCCTTCCAAGCTCAAGAATAGTCTATCACAATGAGCAGGAAATCAACTAAAGGTGCCAGAGGGCCTGCATGGATGAACAAAGAGCTCCTGTTAAAAAATTAGGTGCAAAAATCAGGGGTACAGGAGGTGGAAGCAGAGACAAGTGACACAGGAGGAATACATATATTGACTAAGTGTGCAGGGTTAGGAAAGCTGAAGTTCTCCTAGAGTTGAATCCGGGAGGTTTGATACTTGTATATACTACAAGTTTGAGCCTGCCCCATACTTACATCTACTTCCTGTCTGGCACCATCATATTTAGGAGGTGACACATCCCCAGTTAGCACTGCTTTGCAGTGTACCTTTGATGCAACTGCATTCCAGATTACTATCAATACTCCATCCCTACCAACACAAGGTCCCACTATCTCCTACTTACCAAAGTCAATTGCAGAGGACAGCTATGCTGTCTTAACTAAAATGGCCACACTTTACAGTGATATCTACTCTCCCGAGATATGCAAAGAGAATTAAGTGAGGGAACTCATGAATCTTAAACTTGCATAAATTTCTGAAAGGCACATGTAGTGCACACTTGTGTGGTATTGGCATTGAGAAAGGCTGTACTTTGCAAGCAGATAATCTGGTCTCACTTGTTAAAATAAAAAAGTATATCTCGTATCATTTTTGTTGTTTCATTGTTCATCCATCAGCAAGAATGTTTCTACATCTAGTTCAGGTGTATAGATATTTCTGATACTAATAATAGAGAAATTACAATCACTTGCTGCTGGCTAATGCAATTCTTTGTGGTTTTCCATGAAGATTTAAGGGGGCTTCCTTTATTTTTCTACATGTCACAGACAACTTTTCATGATGGAAAGTCAGTATGTCTCTTTCCTACTAGTCTTTTTGTAAAGTTACTGATCAGTCTGTAAGTTGGATCTGCCTGGATCAAAAAAATATAAAATAAGTTTGATTGCTCTAAATTTCACATGTTGCCAGGTGAAGACTCATCACGCTACATGATAATCACAGTCTTCTTTGCAAGCACTCTACAAATAGTGCACAGTTTTCAAAAGACAGCTTCATAATTTACAACATTAGTTAGATAATTAGTCTCTCTGTTTCTTTGAGTCTGTGAAATAATCTATTATGCTAATTTTATATTTCCTCTTGTCTTTCTGTTTTATCTCCTCACAAAACAGAAAATTCCTTATATATTGCATGTACATGAGGTGTAATCTTCCACTAGGCAGAGACCCCTGAAAATGTTTTACATTTACAGACAGCCTGCAAAATTTTCTCTTGTGGGTAAAAGACATTTTACAACTGGACTATATATTATGCAGCACAGTGTAAAATATGAAATGAAATGCTGTAGAATTAAACTTACTGGCAACATAGGTCATGAATAACAATCAAAAAACAATTTACCAACATTAGTGTTGAATTTCTACATGCAAGTCACAAGGCTGGTCTACTGGTTTATCTTACAGTCAATGTAACATGCCAGTATACATGAGCTTAATTTTTTGTCTGTCATCCTATTGAACTTCCAGATTGCTCTCTACAACCACATTTTTGGGGTTTGATATGTTTGTTATCAAGTACTTATTGAACTTTATGGACATGGGTTTTGTCCCTGTTGAAATTAATTTGATTCATCTAAAAATTTTCATGTTATATTTATGTTATAATCTTCCATTTTAAAGAAATGAAGTATTTCTTGTGATTTTGGAGGAAAAATTTAGGATATACATCTCATTAGCTAAAAGAAGTTGCAAGTACTAACTAGAGGAGGTCAATTTGCTTAGTTTTCCTAATTAACTGGAGCAGGCAAAACTCCAAATGTAATATATACAGACAACATTAGTTTTCACTTATTCACAGCACCATTCTGAATATTTCCTCTCTGTAATTCCAAATACCATATGGTAATAGGCTGACGATTCCTTTCTGCAGCATTAAGTCTCTCTCTTCCTTTAATATCTTCTGAAAACATCTCTTAAATAATAAATAGAAGATGTCAATGGAGAAGTAAATTCCATAAGGTATAAAGTTAACAGGAAAAGTTTTGGAGTTGTTTTTGAGTATTTTGTTGTTGTTTTTAAGCAAAATAAACCTGTCTTTTATTATTAATGGCTTCTGTGACCACAAAGTTAGTACATTCTTCTTATTAAAACAAATAACTTGAATTCTCAGGTTTTATGGTTTCAGTAAAACATTTTTCTAACAGCAAGGGAAGTGCGTACAGTGCAAAACATCCATCAACAGCACTGTTCATGGCTGTATCATCAGCTTTTCCAGCACTGTATAAAAGAAATGGCAATTGTCTGCATCAATAGGAACAAACTGAGACACATCTTAGGGCAAAAGAGCGTCTATTATATCTTTTGTCTCATCATCTCGTGATTCAAACCACTGATGTTTCCAGGAATTCCTGTAGGCTTCCCTGCTGGAAACATTCTGCTTAGCAGATATATGCATTAAATATATAGAGGAGTGGTAATTTGCGAAGCTTTGTGATGGCTTACTAAAAAAAATTTAGTTCTGAGCAACAGTTGACTGAAATTGAAGAGCAAAAATTAAATCTTGTGTGTGAAAACCACTTAAATTTTTGTAAACATGTTCAGCATGACCATGATGGAACAGTGCAAAAATACAGAAACATGTAGAAGGTAGAAACTGAGCATATATACTTGATGATTCAGATTTTTTCAATGCAGATAACTTTCAAGAAAGTAAGTATAAGGTATTTAAATTCATTATGTTTTGTAAAGTGAGCTTAAAACCTATAGAAATGTTATATTAAAAATTGGAAGGTATTTGGAGAGCATTTCACCCATTCCTTGTTTCTCATTGTGAAATATTGACTTGAGAACTCCCACCACCTGTGCAGAGCCAGGCTTGATAAATGAAGTAGGGACATGTCAACATATTTATTGGCATAAATAGTCCTCAGTTTCATGAAATATGAACAGTGTTCGCATCAAATTATCTAAAGCTTGGGCTGCAGTTTTGCTTCTATAACAAGTGCTGTTTCTTCATGGATCAATAATCTTGACAAACTAGTTAGTTGGAATGGCTTTCCTACAGAGAAATAAACAACAAATAATACTTCCTCAGCCAACTCTAAGAAACAGCACTTACAAAAGAGGTAATTTTTGGCATGTTTATTGAAAACTCATCCCCTTCCAAGATGACTTTATTATTTTGAAGCCAGCATAATTACTTCTTATAGTACCTACAGGAAAAATACTGGGAGCAAAATCAGCTCAGTGGGACATCTGGTCTTCTTTTAACAGCATTCATAATTTAAAGAAGTGACTTTATGTGTACAGCACCTCACCCTTACCAATCCCCAACTACACATTTGAATATATGGTTTATTGGGCAATAGGAATATTTTTATTTAGTCACTGAGATTATAATTGTGCTCCCACAGCCTCTGCATTGCCTAGGAAATTTAAGGGATTTGATATTACTACTACTACTACCCAAAAAACCCCAAATCAAAACCCCAAAACTTTACAATAGGCAAAAATCTTTAGAATTTGATAGGATAAGACCATGTGTTTTAGCAGTTAGCATAGACAAACAAGAGTTCAGTAAATCCGAATAAACGGGTTGACAACTTACTGCCCACACTGTATGAATTGTACAGGTTCTTTCAACTTAGCTTCATTCTGGCCTAAGGGACCAAATGCCCACTGAAGGTTGATATGCATTGAGCATGATCCTGGAGAGCATCTGTAATTTAGTTTTGTCTGAGACGAATCGAATTCAAGCACTGACATCTCTGCAACCTCAGCCAAAGCAAAGAAAGCAAGACTCATGTGCAAAACAGACTTCTGTTCCAAACTAAACCACTAATGCTCGTATATACACTGACAGATATATCAGCCTTTTTCATAGGGTGGAATTCAACATTGATGCTCATTTGATAACAAACAAATTTGTTAAGGGATAACAGTCATGCTAATTATTTTAAGAAATAAAAAGCAATGAGGAATGTCACCCTAGAGGAAATAAATAACTTTTATCACAAAACAAAAAGGGTTTATTCATAGTAGAAGGTAGCTGTTCTTGTCATCTAGTCATCTTCATCAGATAGATATTAATTGGCTGACTCTCAGAGTTTTAAATCTCTACACATATCAGTTTGCAAACTGAGCAAACCTGACATGAGTTATGTCTTGCTGTCAGTGATTTTAACAAGACTTTCCACTTGAATTCACCATGTCTTAAATTTACAATTTAATGGCCTATTACATTGAAGAATGTTGATAAATATTTCTTTGTCTAAGGAAAATAAGTGATAGAAGACCCAACGACATCTTTTAAAAGTTACATATTAATACTTATGGATAGGCAACTACAACTAAAGAGGAACCGAGTCAACCCTAATGTAAATAGGGGACTTTGGAGCTCAAATATATTAAGGGGATGGGCATGCATTTGATTGTACATCCCTAAGAGAGGAAATTGCACAGCCTATTAAATCTATGCATAGACCAAAAGTCTTACAGTTAACATTAAACTCCAGGTCTTGGGAAAATTTTCAATAACGAATGGTAATTAACCTGAAGAACAAATAGAAGACGTCTAAAAGGCTCGAAAATGTCACTAACATAAAATGCTCATTAGTTGCAGATATTTACCTTATACAGATTTTACTACAATTTGAAAAGCTTTGTTTGTAGCCTTAAATGTCTGAGAAGAGGGCAGAAGGAGGAGAAAAAGCATTAAATAATTTGTCTGCCTTTTGAAAACTGCCAAATTAAATTCTAGTTTCAAATCATGCATTGTTTTGGACCCCAAAAATGTTTTAAGCTCCAGAGGTGAAATTCTATCTATTACAAAACTAATGGAATTTGCTGTTGTTTTAATGAGATCACTGAAATCAGTAAAATATTTGTTTGTAATTATTCTCAGAACTCAAAACTATTAAGTAGCCTTTTTTCAGCAAAACATTTACATGTACACTTTAATCTCTGGGAAGATGTTTTATAGAATAGAATTTCAAAAGTGTAGGTCATGTTTCACATTAAGTGTGTTTCCAAGAATTACACACCCTTCTCAATGCCAAAACCTCTAGTTCTATTCTGCAAACCAGAAACTATTGCACAGTGCTGCTGAGATGGTAGGAAATATGTACACACACGTGCTTGAGTGGGACATTTCCACAGATTCCTGTTCCAAATCCTGCTTTGCAGCTTCCTGGAATGTTCCAAAGTATTGCTGGCATTGTCCTTTTTGATACTGAACTACAAAATGGTACCTTCATGACATTTACATCCTCGCTAACGTACACAGCAGAGTGCATTTTGAAGAGGATCTTAGGTCTTTAGCCAGAAATGGCTCTAAAAATTATTTTGAAATAAAAAATGGTTAAATTTCTCCCCAGTTTTAAAGAGCTGGTGGATATTACTTCTTCCAGACTGCACATAGCAGTCTGCAGAGCCATCAGTATTTCACTTCAACAAGCAGGAGAAAGCTACATAGGTGACCGAGTCTATCCTGTTTCAAAGTTACTGTCACCATCTAGTGGCAGTCTGGAGGAGTTTGGATAGCACATTCTTCCATGCGGCGTTTTGTTTACTGTGAAAGAACACTATATTAAGACGTTTTCTCCTCACATTATACTCATTTAAACTCATCGGATTAATATTTGGCTAGCATTTTATTATGGAATCTAACTGTCATTTATGCAAATGATAACTTCATAATATTTGTGGAAAACTAAAATTCACCTTCCACGACAGTTTGCTCTCCCTTTCTCTTAGACACTTCCACATAACTTTGTGTGCCAGACACAGGTCTATCTGTATTATTTAATACATATTAATAAAAATTCTTAATTTTCAATTTACATGTTTTTTTCAGAATACACTAAATATGGTAATCTGTGGTAGTAACATGTTCTAGCAAACAAACACATGCCTCTAGGAAATGCCATTTCTCAGAGTTATTGTGTAATAGTGAAATCACTGGACTTCAATAACCACTTATTCATAGAAAGGAGATACTATTATTTGTGGTTCTGATATACTACCACTTTTTCAATTATAATAAATAAACACTGATAGACTGACTTATTAACTACTCCTTTTCTTTGAGAGTGCAAGAAAGTTAGTTTTCACTATTTGAGTAAGAAGACAGGATCTGTCATGCCAATCACACCCATAAACCTCTAGAATAGATAACATAAAATCCAAAATCCATCCCATCTACCACAGTTCTCCAAAACCTCTGCTCCCCATGTAGTTCAATAAACTCTCCTTTCTTCATCTTATTCATGACACTTCTTACTATTTTGGTGTTTTACTGATGCCAAGAGAAAGATCTCCTCAACTGCTCTGAGGAAATCTGGTTCAGTTTTCCCTCTTGACAAAAAGCCACTACCTCAAATCTTTGGAGCAATTTTAACATCTTACTCCATAAAATAATTCTTCCCTTAGTACGATTTCCATATTTTTCCAAAATATGCGTTCTCCTGGATTTATTGCTTTGGTTTTGTTTTGTGGTTTGCTGGATTGTTTCAGTTTGTTTGAGTTTTTTTTTGGGGGGGATGGGAGGAGGGGTGGTTTTGTACACAAAATATTCTCCCCAAACCTGTATGTCCAACAGGTACTATGCAACAGAGATTTCTACTGCCCATACTAAACTATTAATACCCTTCCTTACCTCAGTGCACAGCATTTTGCATATTTTACAAACCATGACATTCTATCATTACTAACTTGGAATGCATAGAATAACTATAAATGCTGTAGCCTGAAATGTTAGCCCAATAGGACTGTGGGTTTTGTTATAGAGCCTCCCATCCCCAGCATATAGATGTTGTGGTTTACAGCCATAGGCTAGCCTGTGTTTTAAGAGCCAGAAACATAGGCAACCCATACTATTTATATGTGCAGTATCCCAACCAGAAGAGCCAGTGAAAAAAAGAACACGTCCTGAGTATATTATATCAGAACAGAAAAATGCCTGTTGCAAAAAAATGTATAAACATGGCAAGGAGCTGAAAGAAGCAGCACTCTTTTCATTTTCTTGGAAGAATGTGATATTCATGGGAACGAGACAGGTGAAGTCTCTGTTACAGGTAAGAAGTCTTGAGGCTTTTGGCATCTATAGTTCAAGTCCACCATGAACACAAAGCAGATTCTAAATTACTAGGCACAGTCACTCAGCAGTTACAATCATATGATACATGAAAAAGTGTCAGCTGACAAAGCTATGGGGGAGATTTTTGTTAATATTTTGCTTTTGGAAAGCCAGCAAATATGCAAAAGCGCACAAAAAGTACACAGACTTATTTGTAACCAGACTTTTAAAAATAATAAAATAAAAAAGCGAAACTAACAAAACCAAAGCACAACAACCTTATCTGTAAATGCCTGTCTACTGAGAACTGTCATATATTCTTCAAAGAACATAATGGAATATGTAATGAACTAAAACCAATAAGGATGTTATGTATTGCACTAATACAGGTCCTTGTGGATAGCCAAAAATACTGATATAATACAAATTACTAGCAACCTGTGATTCAGAAAATGGTGATCATAACTGGACAGTGTAATTGGCTATTATCGACCAGCAACAGATGACATTTAGCCAACATCCCATTATGTCATTGTAATAAACAGTATCTTTTATCAACACTTCAGTTACAGAAGCAATAGTACATACAGGGATGCTTATGAGGCACATCAGCATTTTAAAAATTAATTTCTGCAGACTGACAGAAAGTGGCAGCACAGAAGGATTTCAAGCCCATATTATTTTTTCAGAAGCTGCTAGTTTCGAAGGAAATATATTTGCTTTGTTCGCTTCTGTGTATTCTCATTCTCTGTTCCATAGAATATAATTTTTCAAGTCAAAAGTAAATATCAGGAAGAGAGATGGACAGTCTTGGTGACAGGTAAGGTGAAGCATCTTTGGGAAATATGTGGAGCTTTTTGAAACTTCCTATTATCTGAAATGCTTCAGTAAACATTGGATAAAAGGAGGATAATTTTTTCCTTACCCTAATTTTGTAAAATAAGCCACAAAAGAGAGATTAGATAATCAGTTTGGTTCAATTTTGTGATTTCTTCTGACTACTGTAGTGCTTTTCACATGACATACAATTTTGTTCAATCCTGGTTTGGAAGAAAGCAGAAAATAATAAGGTTGCCACATGTCATCATAGAATTATAGAATTTAAGGGTTGGAATGGTCCTTAAAGATCATCTATTCCCAACCCTCCTGCCATGGGCAGGGACACCTCCTCACTAGATCAGGTTGCACAAGGCCTCATCCAGCCTGGCTTTGAACACTTCCAGGGTTGGGACAGCCACCATGTCCCTGGGCAACCTGTTGCAGTGTCTCAACAACCTTACAGTAAAAAACTTTTTTCTAATATCTACCCTAAACTTCCCCTCCTTCAATTTGAATCTATTACCCCTTCCCCTATCATTGCAGTTTCTAACAAAGAGTTCCTCTCTGGTTCCCTTGTAGGCCCTTCAGATATTGAAAAGTTGCTATGAGATCTCCACGCAGTGTCAGTTCAGTATAAACCAAAAGAGGAAAAAAAAAGTAGCAGCTCAGAAAAGGAACTTTTTTTTCAAGAGGAAAACGCTAAGAGTGACACCATAGTTTCAGTGACCTGAAATAAACAATATCTGCATTACCTAGAAAACTTTTTACAAGAGCAAAAACAAATAAAATACTCTTAGACCACAGACGACAGGCAGCTAAAATTTAGTGACAAATACAAATAGCAAGCCAGCAATACATTCTTTTCATTAGGAACCAAAAAAATATATCTGTCCTGCTATGGAGATGCAGTTTCTAACACCTCTTAAATCGAAGACAGAGAAATCTATTGGGAAGATAAATAATAACAAATGTAAAGCAGTTTGTCAGAGAAAAATACTGTCGTTTTCCAAAAACTGTCTCACAAAGCTTGTATATTTATATCCCATTTCTTTTTACTTTTGCACACATACACATTTATGGAAAAAAGAATGTTCATCTGAAATAGTACAAGGTATTACCCAGGGACTTTTAGACACTGGTTAGAAAAAGATGCTAAAAACACCGATAGCTAACAGTTTTTGCATATCCTATTACTCTTATCCAAACTAAAGGTCTGAAAAATACTAACTGGATAGTTGCTCAACAAAACAGATTTCTAAAACTTTTAAAAACATAAGCAGGGACTTGTCCAATGTCTAGTAAAAAGAAATATATAATATAGTTATAAGTGGTTGCCTAGTTAAAAAAAAAAAAAAAAGAGAGCTATTGCTCTTGCTTCCTTTAGCTCTAACATTGATTCTGCATTTGGTCATACCAGCACTTGTATGACTCCTAACATTGATTCTGCATTTGGTCATACCGGCACTTGTATGACTCCTCTCTAATAAGAAAAAGTCAAGGAAAACATGCTTCTGGAAGTGTTACTGTAATTTTTTGAAATGACACAGCCCTTTTGATCTAGGTCATTGTATTTGAACTGTCTTCCCCCTCTATCCATCACCAACTGCCCCCTACTCTTCCCTCATCAAGGCATACGTAATGCCTTCTGGGATCAGTTTCCATCATCCAAGAGGAAATATCTGATGGTAGGAAGGAATGAAAAAGGCAGCACCCAGAGGACTTGCATGTTTCTATACCAGCATCTTAACCTATACCACTTAACCTATACCTGTACCATTGCATTAGGAATATGTCTGGTCACATGTTCTCTTCCTCACTCTATGCCTTCCCTTCCGGAAAAGGACACAATTTCACTTTTATAAATCCCTAAGGATCATTCAGTTATCACTGGAATGGAACATGATCAACTTCCCTTTTTTATTTTAAAAATTCTTGTGCTTCTGGATTTTGCATTCAAAAGAGGTCATTCTGTGCTTCATTTCATATATATTTCTCTCATATCATTAAATTCATACCCTGGTCTAAATTTCACCTCCCTTTGGTAAGATACCATAACCAAGCATTTGCACATGAAAATATCTCTCTACAATGCTATTTAAGACAAGTAAATTATTCAGGTAAAGGACACTTTAACATAAATGACAGTAAAGAGGGACAAAAATATATTAAGACCAGAGCCTTATAACTCTATAACACTGAATTAAGGACTTGTTAGAAGGGAGGAATTTTGATTTTGTACACATGGAAAACTTGCTCAACCTACTTGGAAGTACAAGGAGAAAATACATCATTGCCTGTATCCTAGCAGGATAAGGGTAGAAAAAATAAATCCTTGATATTCTAGATAACAGACTAATTTGTAGTGGTGAGTTAGTTGGGATTCATTCAATCAACAAGCGTGCATTCAAATCAACAAATTTGGAGGCAACCACTTCTACTGTCCTGCTGATGATCTTCATCAGATACACCTTGGAGAATCTTCCCTTATGGGACATCTACCTCCAAGCACGTTCTGTTTCAGGGACGTACCATCACTCAGGGACTGAACTCCCCTGAGAATGCAAATTATATGAATTGTTTGTATAGAAAATTACATGTCTCACTGGGTATAACTAATAAGTTCATGGTTCATCAAAGCAGAAAATATCAACCATCCTCGAAACCATTTTACAGGAGAGCTTCAGAAAAATATCTATGGAAAACAAAAAGCTAAAAGGCAGCCTGATTCCATTGTAGAGTAGATGTGTTTTACTGCAGTTAATGAGAAGGCTTGTTGTGGGGATGATGTAACCTGATAACTTCACTATTTTGAATAACCTTTTCTGCCACAAGTATGAAGGAAATATTTTTCAGACAATACAAGATCCATGCCCAGATTTTGTGTTTATTGGACATAATCCACAAGAAAATTTTACTAGCTGAATTACTCTGTTAATATAACTTTTTTGTATCTTACTTGAAAAGTTATCATTACTGTAAAAATTTTTATATTATATTTGAAAACTTTATATTACATTTGAAAACTTCTTATATAAAGGCTCTCACGCGTCTTGTTTCCATTTATATACATACATCTTCTGACTGGTTTGTATCTTAGTTTATATTTTATAACTTTCCCAGTATTTCTTAGTCTTTGTACAGAAAATTTCTGAAAATTTGGCAAATTCCTATGCACACAAGATAAGCTTTCAGATGTGTAATTTCTTTAACAGCGACTACCTATATATTGGATGTGAGAACTCTCTCATTCTAAGTTTGTTTTGTTTTCATGAATTCCTTCCTCTGAGTACATTATAACATTGGCTTTTACTTGTTAAACCATTTCCAAGACTAATTTAAAGCGTGCTACTCCACAACCTAACCTTCCCCAATAACTCATCATTCCTTTTGCTGACAATTCTATTTTTACAGGACATTTTTCTTTTAAATGCGTTTTTCATCCCCGTCTAGACAGGGATGAAAGACTGCTGTGAGGAGTGGATGCCACTATAGATATTCTTGGTCCAAACTGTAATGAGAAGATGTAGGACTGAAGGCCACAGTGACCTGTTGGGACTTCCTAAGGTTTAATTGCAGGGTTTCTGCTAATTTCCCCATGCCTAGAGAGGGCTCTGATCAAGCCCAGGAAGGATTTGTACTGATAATGTTCCTTTGGTTCACACTGAAGACTTGGGACATATTGGCCAATATTTCATGGAAGATGAAGAGGAAAGAAGAGTAATCGTGCACACTCTGGGTCATTTGACTCATTGCAATAACAACATTAATCTGGTTGCACATGCATAGCCACCATTTATCCTCTATTGAGCAGGCCAAGAAAATGACCAAAGTCAGTACAATATCAACAAAAGCACTATCTGTTGTCCAAACTGGTAGAACTGGCAGGCAAAGAGCAGCAGATCTTAGTAGAGGTATCCTACAGACAAGAGTAAATGGGTGTTTCCACCACTTTAAGAAGCCCAATACTTTTTTTGAAAAGGACAGCAAAATTGACATAGAGGAGATTTACTGAAAGAAGTAAAAAAGGTCACTAATATTTTAATATTTGAGTCTGAACTATACACATTCAGGAAGCAAACTAATAACTTTAGTAGACTAATTTTACACAGAAAGAACAGACCTAAAGTTTTGTGACCTAGTGTTGCTATCAGTGAATATTATAATCATGCACTGGTTTAAAAAATAGCAAATTTAACTATCAGACATTTCTGAACAAAGCAGCATACCATTTATTCAGTGCCTTAGAACTACATGAGTTTTTCACATATGGTGCACATTAACCTTTATGAACAATCTTGTTATAATAACTGTTTGACCAAATTTAAACTTGGCTCATCTCTGTATGTGATTAAGGGTTTTAAATCTCTATTGTTAAAGCATTTTTTGGCCAGTGACTTTAATACCTCTTCTCAAATTGTTAGTGATAAATATTTAGAAAAAGATTTACATGAAAACTCACCACTATGTTCTCCATTTCTGAAGCCACTTGAGTTATTAGAATATTTAATGACCAGCCTTCGTTAAAATAGCAAATTCTAGAAAAGACTCATATGAAAAAAAAACCCAAAACAACCAGATCCAGAATTTTCCCTGGATCTAATGGCAATACTTAATGTTTTACGGACAAAGTTAACTGGTGCATAAAAAAAGAAATAATCAGAATTTTGATTTATGCATTATTTCCTGTAAATTAAGAACCTGAAAGCAGCTATCAAAAAGCACAGAACTTCACATGGAATCTACTAGTAATCTTTTTTTTAAATCGTACCTGGACTGGGCATTGGGCAGCGAGATGTGTGGGGGAAGGGCAGGGAGAAGAAAACTGATGGGAACATATTTAGGCTACTGGTTTTGGTTTCTTAACTTTTATAGAAAAGTCTATGCTACAAACCAGACTACAAAAGTGGTAGAGGTACAAAAGGTACAAGTATGAAGATAGAGGTAATGAATGGTACTATAGTTTAGAGATTTTTTTGTTTGTTTGTTTCAGTCAGGGTTAAGACAATAAGAGACATTAGCAGCAAAATAAAATTCTCAGTGCACGTGCTAGAAACAGCATTTCAATCTGAGAGAAATCAGTCAAATGTAGTAAATGTTATAGGGATTCATGTGACTTACAGCAATCTTCTTTGATGCAGTAAATTCATTTAACAGTCTCATATAAACAGTCTCTCAACTTCAAAAACTAAGGAGAAAGCAGAGAAAATTAAGAAAATAGAAAACTGAAATTTGAATTGCATATAAAAGATATGGAAAGTAAAGAGCAGAAGGGCAAATATTGCATTGTTTTTGTTGATTACTACAGCTGAAGAGCTACATACATGCTGTATACACCAAAGAGAAAAGAAGGGAAAGCCAATGGTAGAAATATCTGGATGGGGAGAAATGATAGAAATCTGAAAAGTCTTGGCATCACTAAAGATGGTAATGAGGATTAAGAAAGAAAGAGAACTCTGCATTTGCTTTCTGATTCTGAATTATATACTGCAAATCTGATTTTATTTTTTTAATATACATATACTGTGTGAAAAAGTTGATTCTAGAAAAGTTCCTTTTCAACAATAAAGCGTATGTCAGATCTTGTGACCATCTTAAATACAACTTAAGGCAACTGATAAACTACTACTTTCAGTAATTTCATTTCTTGTATCCATCCTAAACTTCATTGCAGTTTAGGTTTCTAGTCTTCCTTCCTATTTCCTCTTTCAGACCCCTTGATTTGACTTACCTATAGATGTTTATTTTAACATGATGTCAATGTCACAGTTTACCTTAGAATTCAAGAGATGCACCTTAAACATGTTGGGAAACCCTTACACAGTAATTGCTGTGCAGTTGTCTTTTGCTAAATGTGAGAGGTATGATACGAATTACAAAAGTAAGCAATAAGAAGGATACATACTTAATAATTTCCCATTCTAGCACCTTGTTCCTCTAAATGTTGTTCCACAAGCGAAGGATACATACTTAATAATTTCCCATACCAGCACCTTGTTCCTCTAAATGTTGTACCACAAGTAGGTAGATTTCAGAACTGCATTTTCTGTGCCAAGACAGCAGTTTTTTGATTGAAACATGTATTAGTGGTGTTCATACTCCACTTGTACCTTACAAGCATAAAAATATTTAAATATAAAGCAAGGCATAATGGAGGTCTAGATGCAAAATAAATCGATTGCTGTTCTTTGCTTTAAAACATACTTAATATTTTTACTAACAGTAAGTAAAGGGGAGGATAAAAAAGGCACTGAATGATGTTTCCACTACACACCACAAGATAGCAGTAAAGGATAAAAGGAAAGAAGATTTTTTAAATGACCACTAAATGCCAGAGGACAGAGGGAAGGAGGGAAGAAATAAACATAGAAGCTTGACAATTTTGGTGAATCCTCCACAGCCTAATTACATGCACATGCAAATGCAAAAATGTCTAACTTAGTGTGAATTGCATATTAATTAGGCAGGAAGAAAGCTATGTCATTCTATCTGGGTATGATTTCAGCTAGACATTCAGCTGCAGTCCTCCTTGTCATGGCAAATATTTAGTTTTATCCATTCTTTGTGTTTTATTCATTCTTTGTGTTTAGTAGCCTAGCTAAAATACTATGGTCACTGGTCTGAAGGCCAAGATCATGAGTGTTTTAGTGGTCAAGTCTGACAAAACTGAACATGTTTATTGCTACGTTTTAGTGGATTTCCATCTTCTCATACACTCCTCCCAACCCCAAACTGTATTTGTTAAGAGTACATCTGTTGCAACTCATAACAGATATTTGGGGTAAAAAAAAATTAGATTCACTTTGCAGACCTTGTAGAAACTGGGAGATTTTTTTGTGCCCACTTAAACAGCAATGAATTGGAGACGATGAAGGCGACACTTGACACCTGAACATCCAATTCTTCACACTTGAATTGCACTGCACATATAGACACCAGATGGCAGATGCTTCCCATCAGACTAATAGCTAGTATTAAGATTCAGAAATATTTACAGTATTAAATGAGTTTCTAAGGTTTACCAAGTCTGTTATCATAGGTAACTTTTGTTAAGCATGCTCTTCTGTCCACATCAAAAAATATCTGGTCTAATAGGAGAGGGCAGAATATTTTATTGCTCTTTTCAAATGAAACTTCTTAGTACTTTTGCTGTTGCTCTCAGTAACTTCAGTCAAACCAATTTTTCCACATAAATGTGTGTCATAATATTGACTCATTAACATGAATGTAGGCAGGAGCAGTAAATGACAGGAAATCCTTGACTAAAACAAGAAAAACTGCCAGCATCTACATTAAAAAATAAAAATTCTTAAAAAAAATGAGGAGAGAGATATCTTGACAAAGTGTTGATACTAATAGTGCTCAAAGTCTGCTATTTCAGAAGCCTATGCACACGGATTTATTTGTTTGTTTGATAGTCTATGATTGTGCAGTAAATCACAATTTCTGGCTTCTAATACTGTGTGCATCATCTAGCCTGCAGTACAAATGTGAATCTTGTTCTGAGGTGATTATGCACTTATGCCTGTTTTGTTAAAGATGGGAATAGGAATTTGGTGAAAATTATTAAGTTTCTTAGATGTAAAGATGCATAATCTGCCATAGATTTTTGTTACTAATATAGAGGGGTATAGCCAGACAGTGTGATGTTGAGAAACTGAAGATATGTTTAATTAAGAAACCTCTCTTAGGCAGGTAGGACCTAAATCACAGTAATACATGAAGCTTCACTCAAAAACTGCTGCAGATATATCAAAAAGTATATATATACAAGCTTGCAGTATGAATTTTTTTTAATAGGCTGTTATTTTCTTCACTTTCCAGTTTTCCAAGTGATTTCACAGATATGTAGTATAAAAGCCATTATCATGCAGCACAGTTGGGAAAGAGAAGAATCCTGGTCCAGCAGGAAAACAAGTCTGAACTTCCAAATGAAAATGGATCTGACAAAGAAATCACAACAGACCAGAGACAAAGGAACAAAAAGGCATTTTCCTTCTCATCCTGCTGTTGTACATTCTGTGACATATATCTTTCAGGTAACTGTTCTCCAGGATTTAATCTCTACTTGGTACCAGGTAAATAGTGTTAAAATAATGTCTTTGTGAGGAAAAAAAAAAAAGAGCATCCAGCACTTACTGAAGACACAATGGACCAGGCTTCTCACTACTGTTTTTCATTCCTGATTTCTACCATATGCCAAGTGAAATGCTTCACTGATGCCCTGCAGAATGAAATAATCAAGATAATAAGTATATGAACTATCTTACAAGCATTTCTACAAATTGAGGAAATACATACCTTTCTATATGCTTTTCATTGTACTTGAAAATTCAGAAAAATTTATGAACCTTTTAGAACTATGTCTAATATAATCACATAATTCAGCATTTTTCAGTGCTCACAAAAGTATGAAAGAAGATGGAAATCCTCTATTCATATAATATGGATATAAAATGCACAGGGATTCAATGTCAACTTATTTACCATTCAGTTATTTCATGCTGAAATGTTGACATTTTATGTAAATTTTGAACTTAACAAAACCCCATAATGGAAAGACTTTTACTTTGAGTCTTCCTATAGCAATTTGAATAAATTTTTAGATGCAATGTATTAGGAACCTTTTCATGATAACTATTCAATTTTTATAACTCATGGTAAGGGTAGCTGAAAGGTTTTTGAGTAATACATTATTGAACAATTTTTCACTGGTGTTAGCTAAATTATTTACTTAGAATTCTTTTTTTGTGACATTTGACTTGCTCTAAATTGTGGCATATATTTTCTTCATTGAAATAACGAACGGGATTATACTAGTGGGGGTCATAAATTTAGCAAGTTAGTTGTCCTTTAAGTAACCAAATTATAGTCATCTCTTGAGGACCGTAAGGAACTGAAACCACCTCACTCATTAAAGGAATGATGAATATTGCACTACTCTTGCTCTCTGTCTCTCAACAGCTCCATTTGCCACCACTTATCATGTCAAACTTATTGGGATGAGAGAGCACTGCCTTCATAATTATCCTAAGGCATGAATCAATCATGAACTGCATTCAAATATTTAGATGTTTGCATCTAGCATATTTGATCATATGCAATTTTATATACAACAGAAAGTTCACATAGGAAGACGTTTCACCATGAATGATTCTTCACACTGAAAGTCAGGAAAGAGTTTTCCTCTTTGCTGAACAAAGAAATTGTTACATAGAGATATCTCAGATTCTGTCAGTCTTGCTTATAATTCCAGGTGAGTGACACATTCCTCAGTACATTTAAAAGCATGCAAAATTCTTTTCTGTAACACTTAGATGTAAGTTTATATCAAAAAGGAATGTATTTTCCTGGACTGTTTGAAGGTTTCCCAGGAGACTTTGCTATAAAATTCAGCATGCATAAACTAGGATAAGAAATGGTTCTCCCTCAGAGCACAGCCTGAGATAAAATACACTGGAGGAACTAATCTCCAAGTAGGAGTTATCCACATCAGCTAAATTCTAGAGCCAAAACCCTGATTTTCTTCATTGATGTCTTTCATAAAAAAATAAAAATGCAGTGTCAATTTTAATGTTGCAATCAAATAGTTCATTTAAATTTTACTTAATCTGGCACAACTAAAGACTGGTCTTGAAGGTTACTAGTTAATTTCTTGTGAGAAATTTAGCACTTGAGGCTAGTTCTGCTTTTCATTTATTCTGTTCAGCTTCCTTTCATGAAATACTTAAATCCAGATGAGGTGCTAGATTTTGAACTCTCTGACATCACCCAAGGTGGTTACATTAGGTCACTCCTCTGTAAAAATAAAATACCTTAATTGCACTCACATTGGTCTTGGACAGAAATAAATCAAAAAATTCCAGAAAGTCAGTAAATTTGAAGGTGTTGTAGCATTTTAGGAGCATATGGCCTCATCTATACATGTTGTTCTTGCATCTGTCCCCAAGAAGTTCCACGTGAATGGCTTTCAAAAATACCTGTTTTTTTCTTTTTTGGATTGGAATATACCAAAATAGAAATGCCTGAATAAACATTAATCTGAAATGAAAAGTATTTTCCTGGTGATTTCATCTTATCCTATTATTTGCAAAACTACACATTGAAAGCACAAATTGAAACTGCTGGGTTTGAGAGGATGGATTAAAAGTACTGTCATTGACATTCAGGTGTTTGCTTGAATATTCCTGAATAATATGACCACAGAGAATTTATACCAATCTTCTGATGGATCTTGCCATGCCTAGTTTTTGCCTTTCAGCTAGGTGTTATTCACAACATCAATCTTTCTCAGTGCTGAACCTCATCCCTGTGTATACCTACCCAGAAAATGATCTGCTTTAACAGAACTAACACTTTATCTTTTAGTGCCAGTCTGTTATGGATAAAGCAGATAATGAGAATACACCAAGGAACTCATTGCAAAAGCATGACTTATATTTTGTATAGTAAGGATTAAAAACTTAAATCAAGAGAACCATTTTTTAAGCTAGAAGTCAGTCTAGTTTAACCTTCTCATCTCACTGGTGGTTTTAAAATGAATCAGAATTTTAAGGGCACCCAGCACATAATGTATCCTTTAAAAATGAAGAGAAATGCTGAATACCTTAGGGAACAAAACCAAAACTATTAAACATATATTTAAGCATTTGTTTACAAGCTTAAGTGAAGGCATCCAACATTTAAAATTCTAGTTAGCCTTTTTAATAGTTAAATAAAGTGTTATTTTTGTCCTTTCACCTAGGAAAAAAAATCCATTTCACTCCCAGATACACCCCTCCACCATGCTTCAAATGGATGGTAGAAAGTGCCCCGATGCAGTGTTATTTACATAGCCAAACACACCCATTGTCTTGTGAATGCAGGCAGAGAATAACAACATTTCCCAAATGCATTGACAAAGCAAATCCTTTCAGAAACATAAGGCAGGCATTTAAACATGTACCTGCATATCTCCCAAAACCAGAATCAGACCATTTCCAATGACTCCATCCAAGCAAACAAGAGAGCATCTGTATCAGGCAAATGCTTATTGAACTCAATGTATGTATGCCATCCATTCATATAGAGAAAAATCTATAACAATTAGATCATTTTAAATTCAATTTTGAAACCAATATCTGCTTTGCAGTCCTCACCATCTGTCATACCAGTCTGCATACTTTTTTTTCAAAATGTTATATTATCATTCTGCAAATAAAAATACTTTTTGTTTCCATAGAAGAAACTACATGCTTTCTGCTTCAGAACACAAAAAATTTTAGCAGCCTACCACTGATATGGATTGTCTCAAAACTTAATGGGTTTTGAGACACAAACTATACACACAAACTAACACAACTTCAGACACAAGTTCCTGCACTTTTTGTATCACTTTTAAAATAAAGTTCTGGTTTATGCCATTTGCATATTTTTCTAAAAGATGGTTTGCTTTCTCTGTATTCAGTGCTATCAGCAAGTACTGACATTTTATCCTGGAGCACAAGTCACCACAGTTTATCGCAAAAAATTCTGTGTATTAATTTATTTCAGTGTAAAAGGCACATATTTTCTGCCTACTACAAATCTGCCCAATCAGCATAAGAGTTGGGAAAGCTGGAAAGAGCCTGTTTCACATGAGACTGCTGGACTGCCAGAAAATGCTAGAGCTGCTTTTAAGCCTATACTTCTATGTGTTCTTTCATTATGCCATTAATAGGATGCTGTAAAAACTGGCTGTAGTAACAGAAAGAAAAAATTACCTCTTGACAAGGCATCAGTGGCAACAGATGTTTTCATATTATTCCATAATCTATAGTCTCAATATTTCCTCGCAGGTTTTAGACATTGATAGTTCACACTGATTCAAAACGAAGCAAAAAGAAACACCACACAATAAAACTCCAACACACCAGTATTTCTTTGTCCTTCTCCTTCCTACCCACCATCAGCATAGTCTCATGATTTCACTGTAACAATTTAAGCTTTTTATGACCCTAACCTTTATGATAATGTATATGACCAGCATTTTCACATCCACCAGCAAATCTGCAATAACTTGTTTATTCACTTCTTCATAAACAGCTTCTGAACTACTAAATGAACTCAATCCTTAAAGCTGTAAGTCAGATCCATTCAGGATTCCACTTCTTGGGCTAAGTCATCTACTCATCTAGAGTGCATATAGAAACAGTTATCTCCTGGTCTTTGATCTAACAGCATGTTGAGTCATACTTTGGAATTAAACAATATGACTTTAGAGCATTTCTATCGTACTCTGTTGTTTCAGATAATAATTACTAATACTCCCATGTTTTGCTCCTTTTATGTTATTGGCACAACTGCTAGAAAGTACAACACTAAAACTCAGAAAACATTCCTGTCACTGGTAAGAAATGTGCCAGCATACCATCTATAAAATGTCTTATGTTGTGGTGCATTAATATTGCTCGGCAGTACAGTGCACTAAAAAATATAAAATATTAATGCATTGAATTTTAAATTGGCTTGTAAAACCAGGTGGAATGCTATTCCTTAGCAGAGGTTGGCTGGAGGATTTGTCAAAGCTATTTTTAGCTAGAAAAGTAGATTTCTTAAAATTTTGTCAGAAACAAATTAATTCTGGGAAAAAACTCAAACCAAACCAAAACCAAAAACCCACCAACCAACCAAACCAACCAAATAAAAAAACCCCACCACACCACAAAAACACCCAACACTTTACAAGTAAAAAGACACACTGAAGTTGTGAAAAGGAATTCTTCTTTTGTGGGATAAAGACAGGAATTAAACATATGCTTTCTCAATATGATGTTATTCGGTTTCTAAATGCTATGGAATGGTTTCATGCCTGTATTTCCCCCTTTAAACCACACAAGAACTCAATGGATTTGATTTCCATTGATATATTGAAAAAAAGCTGTCAAAATATCTCAAAAAATATTTGCAGTCTTCTGTTTGAGCTGCAGTGCTAGAAATACTGCTGGACACCCACTGCAGAAGCAGTTTTTTCACAGAGCTTCCCACAGTAAAAATGTAAAAAATTACATATTTTGTAATTTTTGCATATAAAGCCAATGGAAAAAAATCCCAGAAAATAAGTGCTGTGTTCATACACACAGGTATGATAAAACACATAAATCCACATAATTTTGAGTGCACGTGTGATTTAGAAATGGGTTGATGTGCAAAGAACACCCCACAAATTCTGGTGGTGTTTGGTATAACTTTCAAGGTACAATCCTCTGGAGTAGATCTTCTTTATCAGTTTACTGTTTCTGTCCCAGTTTGTCACAGTTCTGACGTAGTGGATTTTTGTATTAGAGTCTACTGAAGAGCTGAGCTGTGTGAATAATGGATTTTTCATTGCGCTGTCTGAACCACAAGAAAAAGTTCTCAGATCAAATGGAATATTTCATTTGCTGTTTGTTTGGGGGGATTATTGCCAAATTTCACCCTTTATTAAGCAAGTTTCTGAATAGATATTCTTCCGTTTTTTGTAAGTTTCCAAAATGTGAATACTTTTGCTTAAATAAAAATTACAATGCTTTTCCTCCCTTAAAATAGTCAATGTGTTAGTTAGGGATTTATATTAATAAGAAGTTGGCCTGGTTTTATTGCTGAGAAACTTCTCATTTCTTCATGCTATTTGATCAAGCTCTGAGCATGAACTAGGACAACTAATATTACTCTTTTAGTATTATCTGTTGCTGTAAGATAATTTTTTTTTACATTTGTTATCCAAACAGTCACAAATAAGTTGCATAGATTTAGCTTTCCAATTGGTTTTGTTAAAACATTTGTCAGTTTTAAATTTAGCACATGATTCTTGGGACAGTTTACATCTAGTTAAGACAAGAGAGTAGAATGTATTGTCTTGACTTTATGAAGTAAAATGACAACAAAGATCTATCAAACACATTCTCCGAACATTCTGGAAACAATTTTTTTGGAAATAAAAGATCTATTATCCAACTTCGGCCACTTCATACTAATTACGTGGGTTGTAACTGAATTTGTATTTTCACATACTGACTGAGGTGCAGATAAACAGTTTGAGCAGTGAGATTAGAAGATTGAATGCAATGTGGTCTTTCCCACCCTTTTCTTCTTCTGAAATCTCAAAAGCTGGCAAAAGTGGAAGTGATATGAGGAATAGAAGTATTTTTGTCAAAGTATTCTTCTGTCTTGTGGTCACATAGAAACCTTTCTTCTTTCTTTTTTTTTTTTAATGCCTTAGTAAATTGAAGATTTCAGAAATTCAGAATCTATAGATTTTTTCACAACCAAAAATTCAAGAGATCAGTGGCAGTGCTTATCTTGGATAAAATCAATTCAAACCCCTGTTAGAGGGATCAGAAGGAAGAAGGTATATTACCACTGCCATCTTCCACATCCAAGGAAGCCCTTCAGCCACTGAAGACTGGCACTACATTTATGGGCTCATATTGTTAGCCAGACTGCAGCTAGTGAGCTGCCAGGAACCTCACCCCCACTGAGCAGGAAATGTGACATGCTTCCCAAATAAGCTCATTCCATGAAGTGAGATAATGATTATAAGAGGATCATCTCAATGACAAAGTGCCTCTGAGTTCTCAGAATCTTAATTTATCTTACTCTCTCCTCCCTATCATACTCACTTTTGCCTTCTCTGCACTGACTGGAGAAACCTTCCCCCCAGTCTGCCTGTCTCCATCATGGATCGGTTTGTCCTGAGGTGCCCAGAGCAATTCAGTGCATCAGCAATGCAGTTCTAGGTTAAATATACCCAATATAGGTAGCATATTTTAAGAT
>NW_008690871.1:14656-14864 GCF_000695815.1 Acanthisitta chloris | reverse complement strand
CCCGCCCTGCCCGAGCCGGGGGAGCGCGGCGGACACGTGTGCGGTCCCGCCGTGCCCTTCAGTGCTCCGGAGCTGCTGCCGTTCCTACCGACGCCCGCCCTGCCCGAGCCGGGGGAGCGCGGCGGACACGTGTGCGGTCCCGCCGTGCCCTTCAGTGCTCCGGAGCTGCTGCCGTTCCTACCGACGAGCGGTCTGCGACGCCGTGGCT
>NW_008690871.1:12369-14218 GCF_000695815.1 Acanthisitta chloris | reverse complement strand
TCAAGGTTACTATGCTTTTCATTCAGTGTGTGGGGGACGTGGAAATGTGGACAGACTGTGGGATTTCCTCAAGGTCACCCTGGGAATTGGACTCCAAGCATCCTCTCCTGGCTCTCTGCACCCTTCTGCAGCTGCTGGGTGAGGATGAAGCCATGGAAATCAGATTTTCCAGTGCCCCAGGCCTGTCTCCTGCAGGGCTTCTCAGGCTTTAGCTTCTACACCTTGCCAGGTGTCAGAGTAACAAATATCAGAGCAGGATCCCAGCTGTATTTATTTGATCTAATATCTTTTAGATATTAAGTGTTTGCAGTTAAATACTGGATGTTTTTACCATAGTACATTGTCTCTGAGGGTCTTGCTGCTGTTAGGATCTGACCTCGTGGCATTGCTGCTCTTGGGATGGTATCTGCAGTGATTTTGATCACTGCAAGTGACTGGCTTTGCCTCTGGAGAACTCACTTCTTGGCAGTGGTAAGCAAAAGGCAATTGAACTGGAGTGGCACTTGGCTGATAAGGGTGAATCGTGTGGGACTCGGGTGGTGGTTGTCTTCTGCTTATGTTTGGCTTTGTAGGCTGTTATAAACAAAGGCGTAGACAAGGTTTAATAGGAGGAGTTATTCTAACCTCTTCCTCAGTAAATAAACACCAGGAATTAATGAGGATGTACCCCTTTGAATATCTTGCCTGTAGGATTTTTAACTGCGCACTACGACTTCTCGTTGTTCCCACAGGTGCAAGTTTTCTCCTGGTGCTGTGCACTTTGGCTCATCTGTCCACAGAGTGCTGGTTGTAGTAAGAAGTGCTGTTTTGAGGGTGATGGTGATGGGTGGCAGAGATGGATGGCCGAGTTGGAATAGGGAGCAAATCGGTGTAGTAATTTGGAGCCCTGCTCTGCTCTGAAGGAAAGTCTGCAGCCTTGTTTGATGGCCAGCAATCTTGTTAATGTCTTACTAAGATGCCAGAGCCATGGAAGATCCTCCTGCTACCATTTTAAGAAGGGGTAGTGTGCTGTATTAAGTTACTAAAAAATAGAAACAGCCTGTCAGGGCCATTTGCTCCCTTTTTGCTGACAAGATTTAAATTAGTGGGCAAGACAGGGGACGTTACCTACCTGGCTGGCCAAGGTGACAGCAGCATGGGCATGAGGAGGCAGCCCCTGCTTGGTTGTGTGTCATGTTTTGCACTGTGTGTCAGGGCAGCGACGTGATGGAGAGAAGGGAGCAAACACAGTGACTGGTGTTTGCTGTGCCTTGAAGCCTGGGAGTCAGGAGGATTTGGGGCTGTGCTCTGGTGAGGGTGTTCTAGTGGGGAAAGTCTTGCTTAGGAGCTGTAAGCATTTCATGTGCCTATACAGTTGTTCTTGCGTAACTGTTGTCGTCCTGAGAATTGTGAAATAGTAGGAGGGAGCAATTTTCTGGAGTAAGGCAGCAGTGTTTTTAGGTGGGAAAATGTTGTGCTGTGTTTAGCTCGAGTAAAGCATATGTGTAGAGCCAGCATCCCTGTCCAGGGGCCTGGTTCTGCAGGTTTCTCTAAGAACAGCTTTTCTGTGTGGGGTAAAGCCCAGTCTAGGGAGCACCCTCATTGCAGAGTGTGTGGTGGCCATGCAGTGCTGTGACAGAGCTAATTAACTTTGGCACTTGTTGAGGAATACATTTAGTGCTGGTAGCTGAGTGTGCAGCTGCAGTGTGAGCTGCAGGTTGTGCCCTGGGTGGGGGGAATGGTCCATAGGCAAAGGGCTGTGACCTGGCACTGACCCTTTGCACAGCAAAGGACACAGGGACCTGAGGCACTGGCCAGGGGACTGGACACTCGGATACAGCAGGAGCTGATGACTCAGCCGGAAGATCTC
>NW_008690871.1:0-12330 GCF_000695815.1 Acanthisitta chloris | reverse complement strand
CCCTCCCGAGAGGCACCAGCTCGAGCTGTTTTTGTGTTGCTGCACCACAATTAAATTCTTCTAAGGATCCAGACATATGAGACTCTGCTGTGGGGGACCCAGGGGTGGGCTGGTAAGGAAACCTTGTCTGAGTGTGTGTGTAGTGTGTGTCAGGGAGGCAGGAGAGGCACCTGCTGGGTCACTGGAGTCACCCACTGTGAAGGGGCTTCCGTCCCAGCAGTTAAAAGACTTTGACTCGGTGGTGCAAGTGTGTCTTCTTTCGTGGCTCCTGTATGGTCAGAGAGGAAAGTTTCCTTAATGCACTCTGGTCTTTATCTGAATAATCTGCAGCCAGGAGGCTGTAAGAGAAGAGACTGATGAGTTATTCTTTCTTCCTCAGCAAGGAGTGCCCAGGTGTGGTGTGAGGCTGTGTGGTCTCTGTGTCTGGTCCTCCATAGGGCTAGGCTTTGGGTTTGCTGCTGGGCTGCTACTTACTTGTTTTACAGATGTTCACCAATCTCTGGACTCTCTTTCACCCCGCTGTGGAACTCAAATGGTCTTGGAGGGTAATTTCCAGATTCACAGGAGCTGCTGGAAGGACTTGTGTGGTAAGAAGAGTTTATCAGCGTTGAACATAACTGTGGAGGGACTTGTGTCCCCTAGTGCTCACTAGCAGCAGGTCTGCCCTGTTCCAGCATGATGCTTGCTTTTGTCACTTGATCCCTGGGCTCACTTGGGGTCAGGGAACTGCAAATCTTTTGAGCTCTTAACTTTCCTGTGCCAGCAAGATGCCCTGCACTGGGTGTATCTCTTAATGGACTGGGTTTGTCTGCCTAAGATCATATTGTGCTGTCACAATAACAGAAAAGAGCTTTGAACTAGGCCCCAAGGGGAAAGGAAAAGGTGTAGAACAATGCAAAATATTTTTGTGGGGTTGTTAGGAGAGCCTGCACTGGGGAGATGGTGTGTAACCAAACTGACTTTGGAATGGCTGGGACAAATGAATTTCCTTGTGATCCTGAGTGCTACTGTTCATGTGTGTTATGACAAGATGCTGATGTCCTGTGAAGGGAGTATCCTCAGTTTCCCCTTTTCTAGGCTGTTTCAGGACAGACAGGCATTTCTTCCTAAACCTGCCTTCTTCCTCGCTTTCCTTTTCCCTGTTGTTTTGTCGTGGGTTTTGGTGGGTTGGTTTTTTTGCTTTGTTTTTCCCCAGGATGTAGTTTCTATACAGCTGATGGCAGGTCAATGGTGTCCCAGAGCTGTGCACCTTTGTCCTTTACTGGAGTGAGTTGATACAGCTTTGGCAGAGGCAGTGAAGCAAATTTGCTCTGCACCAGCTGAGTTTGAGCCCTCAAGCAAGAAGAGGAAGAGCCTGGGTCCACAGCCTATTTAGCACGTCACTTACAAGTTTGTTAATGTCCTGTTAGGCTTCCAGTTGGACATGCTTTTCTCTCAGCTATCTATGCTCCCTGGTTTAAATACTGTGTAAGGACAAATGCCTGTGCTGCTCCTTCAGCAGCAACAGTGCAGTATGGGGAAGAGTCTGTCTGGTCACAGCATCCTGCCTTCTCCTACTGCAGGTACATAAGGACTGGTGATTATTCCTTTTACATCCATGTGTACATTCACTTAAATGCTTAACTGTGTTTGCAGGAAATGCAAAAGCTTTAAGGCTCATGTTTTGGCCAAATACCTGCACTACTATTAAGTTGGGAGGGTTGGAGTTATTGATTACTTATCATGGCAGGTGAGCTAAGGCTGCCTGTTGGAGGCAGTGCCTTGTGTTTATTTGTTGCTCTCGAACACCTGTGTCTGTGTTCCTCTGTGCATTCCTCATAAATGGCTGCCTGGACTCCAGCCTTGCTGGAGCTTGTGCCTTGTCTGTCTGCAGTGAGACAGCAGGACGTGACTGCAAACACCCCTTCTCCTCTGCTGAAGAGGTGTCTGGGGTCTGACAGGGCAGTGTGTTTCGGCTGCCCTGGCGCTGTGCTATGCTGAAGCTTTATTCCTCCTGCAAGGCCAAGTCCTCTGGCCTGTGCCTCATTGGACTGGGGACTCTCATTTGGCCATATCCAGCTAACAGCATGGCAGGTTGCTGGAGCTAATGCTGTGTTGCTCCAGCTAATCCTAACAGCAGATAAATGGGTTCTTTTCCCTGTTCTCTCCTGTTTGCCTTTCAGCACAAAGATAGTGGGAAGGAGGAGGTGGATTGAGCCGTCCAATGTCAAACCTGGATGTTGCTTTAACCTTGCAGTATTGATTGCCTGGTAGTTCAAGTTATTGTGAAGATAAAGTAACAGGAGGTACAAAAGCTTTAGAAAACAAGGCAAAACCCCAGACAAACTCAGTGAAAAGACCTTGTCTCTCTGGGTGGTTTGGATTTCTGTCTGGCAGTTTCCTCTCACAAATACAAAAGCTTTGAACATTTGCTGTCTTAGGAAGGCTGTCTACGTGGAGATTATAAGCTTGGGGAAGGGAGAGGCACCTGGGCAGCAGTGCTTCTGCTTCAGAAGAAATGTGTTTGTTTAATTTGTGGGATCTCTGTTGATTTTAGTTCGGTGCAGCCTATGGTGAGCTGCTCAGAGGAATGCAATCTTATTTTGTTAAACTTTATCATAACTGGTTCGTGTTCTCGTTTTGGTAGTGCTCTTGTGGGTGAGTGACTATGTCTTGTCAAACCTCCTTGTGCCCTGTTCCTTCCTTTGGCACTGGTGCTTGTGTATGGCATATCAGGAGAGCTGTCTGGATTTCTTTTCTTTCCTGTGTCTGAGGCATTTGTCTAGAGGCCAGGAGGAGGGAGGTTGGTTTTGACCCAGCTGAGTTTCCCAGAATAGCATGAATTCGAGGAGCTGGAGATGACTGTAATGACATCAAAGACTGTACTTTCCCCACCTGGAGTTTGACTCCTTGGTTGTGGCTTATGCTCTCAGTTTAAAGGCTGTCTCAGCTATGAGAAGCTTTGTAGACATGGCAGGGAGAGGGAAGGAGAAGGAAATCTTCCCCTCTTATACAGGACAGTGGTGCTTCTGCACTGAGTGACTAAGTGGCTTGGAGGAGGTGTTTGGGAACAGAGAAGGTGTGTGATTTTCACTTTGGAATTAGAGCACAAAGATATGGGACTTTCAGCAAATCATTTGAGTAGGAGGGAGAATGCTGTGTGAGCGAGCGACTGGTTTGGATGAAGCCAGAAGGCAGTTCAGTAGCCATGATGCTTCACTTCTGAATTCAGCTGCAGCTTCCAGGCAGACCTTTTGGCTTTGACAAGGGGCTGTGCTGTGTGCTGTGAAAGCTCTTAGCTGGGAGGAGTGCTGGCTGTGTGTGGACAAACACATGGAAGGAGGCAATAGTGTGTGTGGTGTGCCAGTGCATCTTCATTTCTGCTGCTGCTGAGCACTCTGTCCTTCTCACTGTGGTATCTGACCCTTTACTGCTTTAATGGGTGTGCTGCCTGCATGCTTTGGCAGGAAATAGGGTAGTTTCCTGTTGCCTGATGGGTATGATGGTGTGGAAACACCTTCTCCAAGGCCATGTGCAGACTGAGAGAATGTTTGGTGCCCTGTTCGCTGCTGTGCTCTTTGCTCTGTGATAGGAATTTATAAAAAAGTGAAAAGAAGGAATTAGGGTTTAGGGACAGGCTGTGTCAGGGACTGTGATTTTGGGTACTGTGTTCTCCTTTGCTACAGATTTATAGTCTGACCTGGGGTAGTCAATAAAATGTCTCCAACCCTGTCCCCTACAATCAAATGAGGACAGCAGCACTTCCAGGGTTTTGTCACTTGTACACAATACCAGTGGCAGATGTTGCAGAAGGTATGATCTGATGTAGTAAATGGTCTCTTCTACGTGTTTCATTTTCCTTTTTCAGTTTGTGTTGGCTTTGTCAAGGATGGGGGTAGTAGCTTCCTTTTCCATGCCCTGGGTACGTTCTGTAAGGCAACAGGAATATTTTTTGGTTCATCTTATCCTTTGGGAGCAGCTGTTGTTTATGAAGGCTGTTTTCTAAAGGTAGTAGTTCTTTTAAAGGACACAAAACTCATTGTGTTGGTTTGACTCCCTTCCCCTGACCTGTCCCACTCACTTCGTTAGCAGTTAAATGTGTACTTGACTTGAGCAGCTGTTGTCTTTTTGATGCCCTTTTTTATTTCTTGCAGAAACTTACGGTGTAGATTCACTGGTGCCTCACTCTGGTTCTTGAAAACCAATGGAGAGTGTGAAGGAAATAGCTTGGATACTGAAGTGATAAGCACTACAGAAATGCCAGACGCTATATAAACAACTAAACCCAGCCCCCGGCCCTTCCTGAAAGAGGGATGATTTGCAGAAATACTTCAACAGATGGTCTGAATTTGGCTTTGGAAAGGGGGGAAGAAATGCCAGGCCACTGCTGAGCGGTGTGTGGGCGCGTGCCCGAGTGCGCCGTGCTGCCTGCCAGCACGCTCTGGGGAGGCTGAGCAGCCTGATCCCACAGCCTCCCTGTGCTCAGGAGGCACTGCTGACTCAGTCTCTGTGGCTCTGCCAGGTCCCTGGTGTGGAGCAAGCTCCACTTTCCCTGTGGTGAGGTTCAGCTGTGCCCACTTATCAGGCTGCTCTGGTGTAGGTGAGCCATGGCCAGTCGTACGAGGTCAGCTCGTGGGAGAGAGGCTGTGGGGCTGCAGTGTGGCTTGTGAGATGTTGCTTGACAAATCACAGAATCATAGAATTTTAAGGGGTTGGAATGGACCTTTCAGATCATCTAGTCCCAACCCCCTGCCCTGGGCAGGGACACCTCCCCACTAGACCAGGTTGCTCAAGGCTTCATCCAACCTGGCTTTGAACACTGCCAGGGTTGGGACATCCACTACCCCCCTAGGCAACCTGTGCCAGTGTCTCACTACCCTCACAGGAAAAAACTTTTTCCTAATATCTAGCGTAAATTTCCTCTCCTTCAATTCGATCCTGTTCCCCCTTGTTCAATCACTGCAGCTCCTAACAAAGAGTCTCTCTCTGGCTCCTCTTGTAGCCCCTTCAGATACTGATAGGCTACTATGAGGTCCCCACCAAACCTTCTTCCGGCTGAACAGCCCCAACTCCCTCAGCCTGTCTTCATAGGGGAGATGCTCCAGTCCTCTTATCAACTTTGTGGCCTCCTCTAGACTTGCTCCAACAGTTCCATGTCCTTCTTATGTTGAGGACACCAGAACTGTGTGCAGTATTCCAGGTGGGTCTCAGGAGAGCAGAGTAGAGAGGGAGAATCACCTCCCTTCACCTGCTGCCCACACATGGTGTGATGTGACATTGCGTTGTCTCTTGTGCTGGTGCAGTTACCTGTACCTGTGTCAGTGCAAACTGAGGTGTTCTGGAGCTGGAAACATATGGATCAGCTGTAGTAAAGAGCATGTGCTGTTGAATGTTCTTCTGTGGGGCAAGCAAGTTCCCGTGTCGGGAGCCACAGCTGACTCCGATGGAGATCACGGGTTGGAGCCCAGAAGTCCTTGGCCAAGGAACAGTGTGTCTGGTTCCTGCATTGCCAGACTGTTGTTCATCTCCCAAGGCAATGTGTCTGTTGCACTGTTGTGTCTACTGCTGTCTGCCATTCCTGCCACACACTCTTTGGGGAGACAGTGCTCGTTGGTAGGTAGAGCAGAGTTAGGAGTTGTCCTCTGGGGAGAAACCTTCTGAAAACAGGTCTAATTCTTTAGCAAAGCAAAGAAATTCTTCACCAAGAATGTGTCAGGTGAATTCTTGTGGACACATCTGGCAGGTAGCAGCACTGCACTGTGCATGCAGAGTAGCTAGGCAAGACGTTTAATATTAGTGAGAGAATGACTTTCCAGGTTTGATATACTTCACTTTTTCCTTTCTTGTGTTATGCATCTCTCTGTATTCTGTTTAGGTGAGCAGGACTGCATGTGTTTTCATTTGTCTGTAGCCTCCAAAATATATTGTGTTTCTGCTGGGAACGCCTTGCCTGTCTTGCAGCCTGCTGATTCATGGCACTCTGGGTGAGCAGGGAGCTGGTGAATGGATTATGCCACAGACTCACAAGCCATCAGGAGGTGGTTGCAGTCCCCTTGACAATTCCTCCGCTTGTCACAGAGTGCGTATGAGTGTCCCTGGAGAAGCTGCTAACCTCTTTAGGAGCAGTGTGACCCATGTGGGGCTGCTGATGTGTGTTTAGCAAGGAACCATTTTGCTGTGAACAGCTTTTGGCATAAGCAAACAGCTGAGGTGGGAGGAGAGAAGTGCTGTTAGTGATGCAAGAGCAGAGCAGTCATGTTCATGTACCCCCACAGCAAAGGGACTGGCAGCAACAGTGTCCTGTGGCTGAAAGACAAGGAATATTGATTAACATGACATTTAAGTGGCATTTCTTCTAGAGTACTGGGAGCATTAGTCAAATTTTGCCTTCAGCACTGAGAAGCAATGAGATAAGCTTCCTTCCTCAGAGAGGTCTCTACCTGCTGTTGCAAAGTGTTTGGGAGGTTGGGAGATGTCCTTTTGTTATCCTGTCAACTCCCCATGTCTGGTCTCTTGTACAAAAGGCACCTGAAGGACAGCTTTGGCTCTAATGAGCAGCCAAGCTTGCAGCCTGTGCACCAGTGTTTGTGCTTACCTGGTGGCTCCTGCTCAGTGCTCCTCTGTCACCTTGCCTTAGATGGAGTCCAGAGGGTGACACAGGATGGGGTATGTCCTTTCAGACTCTGTGATCCTGTTTCATTCACCTGCGATGTGTTAATGTTGGTTCCCACATTGGCAGCTGTCACTCTTGGGACACTGTGGCTTTGCTGGAAGCTTTGCAGTTCCAGTCAGGCTCAGGCAGTGCCTCTCTGGGACTCTGATTGACAGCTATTAGTTGACATATAGACCCACAGGGCTCTGGATTACTAAGTCTTTTAAATAATTTTGTTCAGGGCGCAGAAGCTCTTCCCTCCCAGGCTTTCTTGGAGGGATTCTGGTTCTATTTTATTGTTGTTTATTGGTTTATTTTTTTTCCAGTGCACACAGCAGGCAGACTGCAGGCTGCTGCTGAGAGGGGCAGCCCTGCTTCCACTCGTGCCTCTCTCTCTGTAAGTGCCAGCACAAGCATTTGTGTGTTCACAGCTGTGTATTGACCTGGGAATAGGCCTGGTCCAGAATGAGTTAGTTCCTCAAGTTGCTGGGAGAAGGAAGAGCTCCCTCCTTTTTGGCAGCAGCCTGAAGTTATGCTGTTCTAGTGGTTGAGTAACCACATCCTCTGCTGGGAAAGAAAGTTGCATGGCAAAAGAGAGATGTACTTTCTGGGGGTTAAAAACCTCTGGTACTGTTCTCTTCATGAGAATATTTGCATCTTCTCTGCCAACACTCTGTCAAGACTGTGTCAAGCCTGTATGAGTGCCTGTGTGTGCAGGACAAGCTGTGTCATACTACCCTTCCACAGCCCTGGGTCTCACCTGCTGCCTGACTGTAGACTGTTTGAGGGGGTGAGACAGCATTTGTGCCTCTATAACACTCTGCAATCCACATAGCATGGTCCTTGCCCTCAGAGAAAGGTGGTTGCTTTTCAGCAGCCTCCCAAGGCTGGCCCTGTGTGCTGCCAGATGCATATGGTATGGGAAGAAGTGGGGACAGAGGGGCAAAAATCCCCCAGTGCCTTTGCTTTGCTCCGGCACAGTCGCCTAGTGCTCACAGGAAAAGCACATGCTTCAGTAAGCACTTGGTGAGCACGTGTCCTTGGAGTTTCAAAGAAATACAACCAACTTCCTCTCCTCTTTCTCTTGCTTTCTTGTGTGCCAGGAAGTGGTGGCAGTGCCTAGCAGACACCCTTAGTGTGAACACAGCTGATGCCAAGCCCTCCTCGCCAGGGCTGGCAGAGGGGAGGGATCTGGTTACCCTCGGGCTGCAGAGATGTGAGGCTCCTCTCCAAGCGTATCTGAACCTTGCTGGGATTGTGTGTCTCTTTCCTGCTGTCCTTTTGCTTCTCCCTGCTGCAGCTGGTCCTGTTTCTGAAGGCTCTGTTCCTGTTTTGACATGAGAGGGACACACTGTCCCTCCTGGCTGCCACACAGGTGGTCCCAACGTGCTCCATAAATCTAACTTGGGTAAGCTCACACTGCAGGTTTTGTGTGCTGCTTGCCTGGCTGAGCTGTCCTGGGGACATGGAGGAGACAGGTCTGTGTGAGGAGCAGTGCTTGGCTGGCTCCTTACTGGGTGACTTGCAGCCCTTGGTGCTGCTCCACGGCTTGAGGATGCTGATGCCTGTGGTACCCGTGGGAGAGGGACTGCCTGCGGGTCCCACGCTCACAGTCCCAAAGCAGCAGGGTGTCATCCCAAGGCTGGTGATGTGCTCTGGGCCACAGAGGTATGAAGAGACAAGCCCCTTGGAGAGGGAATCCTGTGTCTCCTGTTGCACTGGGTGAACGAGCAAGGCGTTTTGCACCTTAACCAGGCAGCAGCTGCTCTGAGCGAGCCGGAGGGTGCCAGCCGCAGTGCTCCTGTGCTTCTCCACTAGCTGTGTCAAGGCAAGAGGTTTCCACTCTCTCACGGCTGTTATGAAAGAGCCCGGGTTTGCTGCACCCCTCTCTCCCTTTGCCCTCAGGGCATGCTGGGCTTGTTTGAATTAATGTAATTAGCACATGCCTTATTAGCTCACTAAGGCACAAAGAACTCATGTATATTTGTAGCCAGGTTAAGCGGCCCCTATTAATTTAATAACCGTGTCCTCCTTAGTGCATGGCAACAGTTAATCGCTGGTGGTGACTCAGGATCAGCCAGTATGGAGGAAATCTGGGCAAGGTGCATATGTGTGCGGTTCTCTTTCATTGTGTTGTTTTATTAATGAGTGGAGCCGTGGAGGGAGTAGCAGCAGGCGCAGTAGATGGAAGGGGAGTTTCAGTGCAGGTTTACTAAACAGCCAGCCCTGGATACTTCCTATGCTCTACACTGTCTGTAGAAAAAGGATCTGTAGAATGAATCAGCGTAATATGACACAGACTGGGAGGTGGAAATACACAGAAATAAACTTTAGCAACCCACGCTCGAACTCTGCTCCAATCAGGTTATGTACTAGGTACCGATAGTAATTTTGCTTCGTTGTCTACCCCGTTTCCCCTCGGTGAATCCTGGGGCAGAGGAGGTGGTTAGCATGGTCTAGTGCTGCTCATATCTGAGACTGCAAAGGAGCAAGGTTCTTGTGAAAGGACAAAGATGGGTGAGGATCTGTAGAGATGTCCATGTACACCTAATAGGTGCATTGCTGAGGGGGGAAAAACAAAGATTAATGTCTGCAGGGGTACCTCAGATGCTGCCCAGAGGGGGTGAATTTTATTTTATATTTTCCCCCCTGTTTTTTCCTTTGTTTCAGGGGCAGGAAGGGACACTGCTTGGCTTGGTGGGTAGGAGGCTTTCCATTCAGAGTGAGAGCTTCCGCTGGCTCAGAGCTGTGTGCTGCTTGGCAACACACCAGGCATTTTCCAGGTCAGTGTTTTTAGCCAGTGTGCTGGTTGTGGTAGGGATGGAGTTAACTTTCTTCCCAGTAGCCAGTACAGTGCTGTGTTTGGGATTTAGTATGAGAACAATGTCGATAACACTGATATTTTAGTTGCTGCTAAGTACTGCTCACTCTAAATCAAGGACTTTTCAGTTTCCCATGGTCTGCCAGTTAGGAGGAGCGCAAGAAGCTGGGAGGGAGCATGACAGCAGGAAAGCTATGATGTAGTCACCATCAGAGAAACATGGTGGGATGACTCACATGACTGGAGTGCTGCAGTGGATGGCTCTAAGGTCTTCAGAAGGGATCAGGGAAGGTTTTGACTGCACAAAGGTGAGGGATAGTGATGATGAGGTTGAGTGCCTATGAGTAAGAATCAGGGGAAGGCTGACAAAGCAGACATCTTGGTGGGAATCTGTAGTGGACCACCCAGCCAGGATGAACAGAAGTGTTCTCTAAGTATCTGGCTGATGTTTCACGATTGTTAGCTCTTGTTCTTGTGGGAGACTTTAACATAGCAGATGTCTGCTGGAAACTCCAGAAAGCAGAGAGGAAGCAGACCATGATATGACAGTTTGCAATTCTTGGTGAGGGAAGGAGGTCAATAAAGGGGTCCAGGAAGGCTGAACATCCTTTAAGGATGAAATCTGAAAGGTGCTCGATGTCCCTGTGTGCTGAAAGATGAGCCAGTGAGGAAGAAGACTGGCCTGGCTGAACAGGGAGCTTTTGCAGGAACTTGGAGGGGGGGAAAAAAGAGGGTTTGTGACATTTGGAAGATGGGGCAGGTGATTCAGGAAGAGAACATGGATGTGATTAGGTCATGTTGAGAGAGAATGAGGAAGGCGAAGGCTCAGCTAGAGCTCAATCTGGCCACTGCTGTGACAGATAATAAAAAGTGTTTTTATAAACATTAACAACAGGAAAAAGGCCATGGAGAATCTCCATCCTTTATTGTATGTGGGGGAAAGCATAGTGACAAAGGCTGAGTTAAAAACCTGAAGTACTTGATGCCGCCTTTGTCTCAGTCTTTAACTGAAAGACCAGTTATCCTCAGGACAACCTGCCCCCTGAGCTAGTAGGCAGGGTCAGAGAGCAGAATAGATCCCCTGCAATCCAGGAGGAAGTAGTCAGTGACCTGCTTGCTACTGAGATACTCACAAGGCCAGATAGGATCCACCAAGGGGTACTGAGGGAGCTGGCAGAATAGCTCACCAAGCCACTCTCATTTATCATTAGTCCTGGTTAACCAGGGAGGTCCCAGTTGACTAGATGTTAGCCAGTGTGGCACCCATCTACAAGAAGTGTTGGAAGGAGGATCCAGGAACTCCAGGCCTGTCAGCCTGACCTTGGTGCCAGGGAAAGTCATTTAGCAGGTCATCTTGGGTGCCATCACACAGCACATACAGGACAATCAGGATCAGGCCCAGCCAGCATGAGTTTAGGAAAGGCACCTGCTGTTTGGCCAGCCTGATCTGCTTTTATGATCAGAGGCCCACCTAGTAGATGAGGGAAAGGGTGTGGATCTTGTCTACCTGGACTTCAGAACACCTTTCATACTGTCTCCCACAGCATTCTCCTGGAGAAACTGGCTGCTCATGGCTTGGATGGGTGCACTCTTCCCTGGCTAAAAAAACTGGCTGGATGGCTGAGCCCAGAGAGTGGTGGTGAATGGAGTTACATCCAGCTGGTGGGTGGTCACAGGTGGTGCTCCCCAGGGCTCATTGCTGGGGCCAGTCCTATTTCATATCTTTATCAGTGATCTAGACAAGAGGATCCAGGGCACCTTCAGTCAGTTTACAGATGACACCAAGTTGGGTGGGAATGTTGCTCTGCTGAAGGGTAGAAAGGCTTTGCAGAGAGATCTGGACAGGCTGGATTAATGTGCCAGGGCTGATGGTGTAAGGTTCAAGGTGAAGTGCTGGGTCTTGCCCAAAGGGTCACAACAACCCCATGTAATGCTACAGGCTTGAGGATGAGTGGCTGGAAAGCTGCCCAGCAGAAAAGGACCTGGGGTTGGTGGTCGACAGCTGTCTGAAACCCAGGTGGCCAAGAAGGCAAATGGCATCCCAGGCAAAAAAAGTATCAAAAATAGTGTGGCCAGCAGGACGAGGGAAGTCCCTCTGTACTCAGCACTGGTGAGGCTGAACCCCAAATCCTGTGTTCAGTTTGGGCCCCTCAGTGAAAGAAAGACTTTGATGTGCTGAAATGAGTACAGAGAAGGACATCAAAGCTGGTGAAGTGTCTAAAGAGTAAATCCTGTGAGGAGCAGCTGAGGGAGCTGGGGTTGTTTAGCCTAGAGAAAAGGAGGTGCAGGGGGAGACCTTATTGCTCTCTGAAACTACCTGAAAGGAGCTTTTAGCAAGAGATGGGGATCAACCTCTTCTCCCAGGCAACTAGTGACAGGACAAGAGGACATAGCCTCAAACTGTGCTAGGGGAAGTTCAGGTTGGACATTGTGAAAAATTGCTTCACTGAAAGGGTGGTTAGGTATTGGAATGGGCTGCCCAGAGAGGTAATGGAGTCACCATCCCTGGAAATGTTCAGGAAAAGACTGGATGTGGCACCACTTAGTGCTATGGTTTAGTTGCCGTGATGGTGTTTGGTCAAAGGTCGGACTTGATGATCTTGGAGGTCTTTTCCAAACTTAATGATTCTGTGATTCTTTGGTGAGGACAGCTGATCCTAACTGGCCAAAGGGATGTTCCACACCACAGAATGACAGGCTCAGTGTATAAACTGGAGGGAGTTGGCCTTCAGCTGCTGATCCCTGCTGAGGGACAGGCTGGGCATCTGTCAGCAGGTGCTGAGCAACTGTATTGTGCATCTCTTGTTTTCCTTGGGCTTTATTCCTCTCTCTCTCTCTCCTTTCCATTACTGTTGTTAGTCTTGTATTATTATTATTA
>NW_008690870.1:30223-41249 GCF_000695815.1 Acanthisitta chloris | reverse complement strand
GGGCTGCCCTGGGGACCGCCCTGCCCGCTGCGGATCCCTGTTCGCTGCGGATCCCTGCCCTCTGCGGGATCCCTGTTCTCTGCGGGATCCCTGCTGGCTGCTCCCTGCTCCTCTGCGGGGCTTACGGTCTGCCCCGGGGCGCTCTGTCCTGGCCGAAACTGCTCCTCGGGGTCGTCCAGGGGTTTGGTGGTGTCTGTCGGTGTCTGCAGGGAGGTGTCAGAGGGTGGTGCAGAGCGAGAGGCAACGGGAAGAATCTGATGTATGGGAAGTTCCACCTGGGCATAAGGAAGAGCTTTGCTGTGCACTTGGACAGGTTTCCCAGAGAGGTTGTGCAGTCTCCTTTCACTGGAGAGGCTGAAAACTCAACCTCCGCGGGATACTGTGCAACCTGCTCCAGGTGATCTGCGTGAGCAGGGAGGTTGGGCTAGGTAACCTCCGTGGGCCCTTCCAGCCTGACCCTTGCTGTGAGTGAGGGTCACAGAAGGAGGGAGTGAAGGTCTCTGAGCGAGGCAGGTGTGTGGTAGGAGATCCTCACTGCAGGACAGGGGGGTGCAGTTAACGTGGCACCAGGGTAGGGCTCTGGCAAGGCAAGCACTCTGCCCTGAATTTGCTGTCGCTTCCTGGTGAGGATGAGCAGCAAAAGAACTAGGAATCAAAGTCTCACAGTGGTTTGGAATTCAAGTTGTTCTGATTCGTGGTTGAGTGGCCATTAGTTGATGATGTGTGCTGGTTAATGTTGGCATCTTCACTTTATTCAGACGTCTGCATTGATGGAAATGCCAGGCTGTAGGGCATTCCCATGAGTTTTTGGATCACAGGATTACTTTGGTTGGTGGCCATCTGGTGCCCCCATCTGCCTGTGCAAAGCTGGTCTGGTGAGGGGTGTCTGGGACCACGTGCAGCTGAACTTGGCATGTCCAGGGATGGATTATCTTTGCTGGAAAAAGGAACAGTCAAAAATGTTTTCAACCTAAGTTACTGATAATTACTTAATGCGTGTGGATCCATATTGCTTAATGACCTCTGGTGGCTCCTATTTGGCATCTGAATTTGCCCAACAGGAAGACAGTTAGGGTTGTGCAGCCTAACTTTGAGGCCTAACAGGTGCAGTAGGTTTATGCAAGTCACCTTTGAAACAGCTGTGCTGGCAGGGTACCTGCCACACAATAAAGCTCTGGTAGTTGTATGGGGAGTGTATATTTAAGCTGACCATCCCTGAGCAGTTTACAGAAAGTATTTCCTCTGTATTTGTTCACATGGGTGTGACTTGACATTGCTATTGCTGTCATGCATATTTTTATTCTGATGATCCCATGGTGTCTTTGGGTGAAAAAATGTGACTAAAGCACCATTTGCTATGGATAGTGCCTTGAGAATGCTGAGGAGTTATTTTTTATAGCTTTTGGGTTTATGTCTCACATGCTTTTTTTGTCACAGTGATGACAGCAGTGGCCTCACAGTTGCTCAGCTAGTGTTTATCATCACATAACATTCAGACTTAGCCCTTCCTTTTGTAAATGTTTATTATCCCTGAACAATCATGATCTTGCTTTACCAGTATTGAAAGTTTTCTGTGCCAAAGCATATGTGATTGCAACTTGAACAGCTCTTTCTCTGGGATTATATGGAGCCTAATTGGCACATTTTAACACACCTGCAGAATCAGCTAATTTCTAACTTTATGGCAATTTTACTTGTGGTCAGTCTTGTTTCTGAACAAGAAACATCGAGTCTCATGTGGTTTTTTAATGCCTCATTCAACCCATTTGCAATTCATTGATCTGTTAGCACATCTAAAAATTCTGTGTGCTGACACTGGGTTTTTCTGGTAACACTTCTGAATTTTATGTTGCTTAGGCTTCCTGCATGGAATGCAACTCAAGCTGCAGATACTACAATCTAGTAACTGTGTTTTATCCCTGTTGTTGTACTGAACGGGATAGTTTTTCTAATGTAAACATAAGAACTAGTTCCTTTCATTGTAAGGTGTAGTACAGACATAGACCAAGGTGTTAGCTTATGGCAGGTAAGTCAACAGTGCTGGGAGTTATTCTTTCTATTAATTTCTGTCACTGTCTGCCAACAGTATTTGGGTTTCTACAGACCATGATGAAATCGAGAAGGTTGCAAAGCAGTTTGGTGCTCAGGTTCATCGCAGAAGCCCTGAAGTTTCTCAAGACTCCTCAACTTCTCTAGAAGCCATCACAGAGTTTCTTAATCATCATCATGGTAAATCAGTAATGAAATATGCTGAGCTTTCATGTTGTAGCCCCAGAGGGATGATCCACTTATTATTTAGATAAATAAGTAAAGCCTTTAGTAAATAAAAGCTAGAAAAATTCTCCTCATACCACACTTTGCAGTTGTGTTATTAAAAATATGAATAGTTTCATAAATGTTTCTTTGTTTTTCTTTAGAGGTTGATATTGTAGGAAATATTCAAGCAACTTCTCCCTGTTTACACCCCAGTGATCTTATAAAAGTGGCAGATCTGATCCAGAAGGAGGGGTTTGATTCTGTCTTCTCTGTTGTGAGGCGGCATCAGTTTAGATGGAGCGAGGTAAAAAAAGGAGGTAATGTTTAAGTGGTTCTGGTTACAGTTATACTTCATTTATTTTTTTTCAAATGGTTCCTTTTCATACCCATGGTGTTTTAGGAAGTAGTATCAGAGGCAGGGCCTGACTTCTCAGAGAGACGTGAGATGGCTTAGAAATTAGTTTTAAGCAGTGCTGTCTTGATGTTACTGAGCATTGCTCAGCCTTTCTGTAATTGTTTTGTAGAAGTGATAAGGTATTGAAAATTAAGATTATATTAGCTTGTCTAGGCTGAAAATATAGCTCAAAAAAACCTTAAACCTTACATGTTAACTTCTTGGTGGGTATTCACATTTATTGAGAAGTGACACTGAGATCCTGTCTTAACTAGCAAATTAATTGTTCTTGCTATGCAGTAGCTAACAAATGAAAAATAACCTGAGGTAAAGTCTTGAAGATAGGATGGCAATCTCTTAGCCTGGAGACTGAGGCTTTGTTTCATCCGGCTAATTTGACTGCTGACATGTCACGTTGCAAACTGCCTTTGAGTCATGAGGGCTGAACTCATGTTAATTAGCTTATCTAGAAGAATATGAGTGTTTTTTCCCAGAGAAAATATGTCTCTTGGCTACAGTTGCCAAGATGACTAAACACTGAAATCCTAACAAATAAAGATTGCACCTTGTTGCAGCTCTAAAGTACCTTTTGTCCTTGTACAGAGAACTATTCCGCACGTGATCTCTGTTCTTTTTATTTCTGTGATTAGAGCAGAAATGTTTTCTTTGTTTTTTTAGAAACTACAATTATTTTGTTGAGATCTAAATTGTTTCAGATGAAAATTATTTTACTAGTTTAGAAAGCATCATGCTGTAAAGGTGCATGTGAAATAAATGAAGCTTGGTATTGGAGATCAGTTGGAACAAAAGTTAAGCCTTTGTTTAGAGGAAACCCTTGAACATTCTCATTGTTCCTTGTAAGCGGAGCAATAACTGACACAGTTGATTTGTAAAGTAAAAGAGGAGTATCAGAATTGTGGATGGCAATTTCAGGATTCTGTGGATTGCACTTTAGGCACTTCATATCTTGAGATGCCACAAGAGACATCTCTGAAAGGCTAAATCTCATCTGGCTGTGGCTTTCTAAAGTGGCTGCGTGCCACCTTGTCTCTAGAGGTAGATTGTTAAAAGAAAAAAGCCTCAAGGCCTACCTAAAAGAGCAAGTAATTCTTTTTAGTACAAAATGACATCCAGAGGCTTTTAATGTGGCAAGAGTTAAAGAATCATTCAGTTGCAAGGAGGATATATGAGGAGAACAAGGAACACACTGTGCAAACAGCAGCAGCTGAAGGATAAATGCAAATGGTCTTTCCTGGACTGTGGTGTCTCAGGTGACAGTGATTTGCATGAGCAGTATACAGTGGGCTTTTTGCTTCTTTTCTTTGTTTTTCCATACAGCTTTAGAGTACCGATTATTGTAAGGGTTTTTTAACGTGTAGATCTGTTGTTCCTTCTGCATGAAGGTTTAATATTGATACACTCTGAAAGAGAAAAATGTTTCTCTCTGACTGGAAGTGTTTACTTCATTGAGCACAAAGCTCTAGTGTATTTATGAAACACAAGGTGTGTGTATGTATACTAAAGCCTCAGGATATTTTGGGTGTTTGAGACTGCCCCGTAACCTTTTCATGGTTAAAAGGTTGTGAGACCTGGTGAATTTTAGTTGCTTTTTGCATGAATTTGAGTGGCATAAGGACAGAAGTCTCTGGTCCCTGGTTCAGTTTCTGCTGCATGCACTGCTGGCATTGGTAGCAATATGGCATTTTAGGGGATTGTGCTTGTTCAAGGACACTTGTTTGTGGACATGGATTAAACCACTTAAAAAAAGTTCACATAATGCATATCCTTAAATGGGAAGTATTTTGGGGAAGCATCAAGATGTTTTCACAGGCAAAAATTATTCATGTGTGCTCTTGTTTTTTCACCTTCTGGATTTCAGATTTATCCTTTCAGGTCTCAGAGTTCATTCAGGGTATTCCTATGTGCATTGGCAAGGACAGTCTAGAAGAATGTCCCCCCTACTCCTTTTAGTAAACAGATTGGGATAACCTCTTAGGGGTTTTCTGATTCGTTGTTTGGGGGGGTTGTTTGGTGCTTTTTTGTCTTTTTCTAAAGTTGGAATGAAAAATTTCCTTTTCCTCTGCTAGACATCCATAGTAGTCCTCCAGTTTGTTATCCACCGTTCTGAGAAAGAGAAGCAATTCAGCGATTCCCCAGAGAAGCTGTGGTTGCCCCATCCCTGGCAGTGTTCAGGGCTAGGTTGGATGGAGCTCTGAGCAACCTGGTCTAGTGAAAGATGTCCCTGCCCATGGCAGGAGATTGGAACTGGATGATCTTTAAGGTTTCTTCCAACCCAAACCATTCTATGATTCTTTATAAAGCTAAACAACGAGAGGCAATAACGAGAGAGGCTGAATTGTGCCCTTAATTTTTTTGACAGAAAGCTGTTTAGAAAGTTAAGTGACTCTGAACAGAGATTCTGTAAAACTTATTTAGTCCTTTTTTTTGCTCTGTTAACAGAAAACAAGATGACAGAACCCCAAAACCTGAACCCAGCAAAACGGTACCGGAGGCAAGACTGGCCTGGGGAGCTGTATGAAAATGGCTCCTTTTATTTTGCCAAGAGACATTTGATTGAGAAAGGCCTCTTGCAGGTTTGTGCTTCTGTTTCTCATGCTCCTGAGAATAATACACCTTTTACCCTTGTTATAGAGAGTTCTGAATTCAGTGTATGTTCTGAATGCAGTCATCAATGTATGTTGATTTCTGATACAGTCATTATGAAATAACAGCACTCTAGACCCCAGAACAATGTGTTTATTGTTTGTAACTTAGTAGGGTAGCTGTAGCTAGGGTAGTTCCAGTAACAGCATCCTCTGCACCCAATAAATTTATAAAAATAATATTGTGCAGTATATAGCTAGAACCCTAAACCAATATGATACTGAGTTTTACATCAGTTCACCAGCATATCTTGTAACTCATTTTAGTGCTACTAAGGCTGTGTAACTGAGCTCCATGCAGTGTTATTGCCTTGTCAGTATTTATACATTTGTATTTTTGGCCAGTTTAATCTTATGCCAATTCTGTAGAGTGACTTTAACAGTCTTTTCCCTTTCCTGATGTTTACGTCCCAATGTAGCAATGCAGAACAACTATATTCACTTCAGCTTTTGTTTTGCTTGTCTACAAGTATCATGATGAGTTATCAATCAGTCAGCCTTACAGACCATTTTCAGCAGAACTGAAAAAAGCCCAGTGTGGGTATTTCCATAGTTCCAGTGGGAACACCTTACTAGATATCTCAAGAATACCAGGTTCTTGCTTCTCTCTTTTCCAGATACCTCACTAATGCAGAGGTACTAGCTTTAGGCCTCTGTATTTTGCACAGACCATGCAGAGCCAAGGAATCCAGACAAGGTGGGATTAAGTGCTGTGTCAACTTTCAGGCATTGATCTGGATAGTACAATTGTGTTGAATTCTACATTTTTATGAAGCTCTGAGAATCAGGGCTTTCCGTTTTTTTAATTACATTGGGATGTGGTGGATGTTTTTCCAATTGAAATGAAGTCTTTGTGTAGACAGTAAACAAAAAATAATCATACTCTTACTAAGTAAATGCTAAAGGTAGTGAATTTTGCTGAATAAAATATCTAGTTAAATTAATTTGATGTAATTACTATAATGCATAGCATCTTGCACACTTTCTCTAGTTGTAAAATGAAAATCCTTATTAACCCTTGCCTGCAGAAGGTTCCTTCAAGTGTTTGGTTCTGCGTCACTGCCAAAAGCATCATTATCGATGCATCACTTTTATGGAAGCTACTGTGACCATTATTACATGGTGCTGAATTGTACAGTTTTGTATTTGTGTTAACCCAAGCAGAAGATTTGAATGGATTGTATTTCATTTAGGGTGGTAAAATGGCCTACTATGAAATGCGAGCAGAGCACAGTGTGGATATTGACATAGACATTGACTGGCCCATTGCAGAGCAGAGAGTACTGAGGTAAAAACAATTGTTATCCTTGTATTTCTTTGATATGCCTCATTGTTTCAAAGCATGCTCATGTGAATTCATAATGTGAGATCAAAGATAAGTGGGAAACTTTATTTCTGCCCATCATTTTTTCCTATCTCTGTAAAAATTAACTGAATGATCTTTGTTATATTGTGGTTGTTTTTTCATGGGTTTTTTTCTTGAGTTCAGCTTGGAGAAAAGTGTAAGCCGTACTATACCATAGCAGAGTGTTAACGTCATTTCTGGCTTTTCCAGCTGAGGTGTCCAAGACTTCCATGGTCTGGACCACAATAACTGATGCACAGGAATGAGAGTGTGTAGAAGGCATGAACTGATTCCATTCCACCAGGTGCCTTTTCTTTGCAGCTACTTTGCACTTCTCTAAGGAAATAATGGGTGGGAATGGCATAGATTTTCTCTGCCTTTTTCATCCTTTACTCCACTTTGGTTTTGCCCCAGATAAGCACCACAAAACGTAACCTGTTACGCTAAGGAAATAAATTTCATCCTACAATTTAAATGGACAACATAACTGAGCTGTGTTTTGGGTTGTTCTGGTTTCTTCTTTGATGAGGAACAGTATAATTGGAGAGTGACAATGATGGGAAAAGATACTAGAAAAGAAGAATTTCAAAGCTGATTCTTCTGTCTGAAGATCACAATTGTATTTTAAATGTTTGGGTTTGGATTGTGCCAAAACTTTCATCCTAAAAAGATAACTTCTTTGTCTAGCTTTGGATATTTTGGCAAAGAGCCACTGAAAGAGGTGAAGCTGCTGGTTTGCAGTATTGAGGGATGTCTGACAAACGGTCGCATTTATGTGACAGAAGATCACAAGGAAATGGTATCCTACGATTACAGAGATATTGTTGGTATTGACCTGTTAAAGAAAAGAGGAATCCAGGTAAGTGTTGTTCTGAAGTGTGAGGCTTTATGTCTGATGTAACCTGGACAATTAAAGATTCTAAAAGCTTATATTCTTGCAGCATATAAGTTGAAGCTACTTCATAGTATTTGTGGTCAAGAAGCATAATATCTTGGCTGGGACAAATGTTGTTCTCAGATCCCTTAGAGGAAAACAGGTTTTTGAGAAAGTTCTCAATCTCATTCACAGTAGTTGTAGCATCTTTCTCTGTTTCACAGAATCACAGAATGGTTTGGGTTGGAAGGGACCTTAAAGATCATTTAGTTTCAATCCCCTGCCATGGGCAGAGACACCTTCACAAGACCAGTTTGCTCAGAGCTCCATCCAGCCTGGTCTTGAAGACTTCCAGGGATGGGGCAGCCACAGCTTCTCTGGGCAACCTGTGCCAGTGCCTCAGCACCCTCACAGGGAAGAATTTCTTCCTAATACCTAGTCTAACCCTACTCTGTCAATCTGAAGCCTGTCCTGTTCCCCCTTGTCCTGTCACTCCAGGCCCTTGTCCGTAGTCTCTCTTGTAGGCTCCTTCAGGTAGTGAAAGGCCACAGTTAGGTCACCCTGAAGCCTTCTCTTTTCCAGGCTGAACAAACCCAATTCTCTTAGCCTTGTTGTCATGGAAAAATTCAGGAAGAAATTTTCATGGTGTTTTGCTAGCACCACTCATATTCTGTGTAGTCTAGACACTCATTAATTGGAAATCAACTTTATCAAGCAGGGATATGTTGTTACCTCTTCACAATATAAGAAGAAGAAATGTCCAGGCAAATTAATTGGTTTGTCAAAGATCACCCATGGTTGTTGCAAAGTGAGGAAATCAAACCCCAAACACTGTTGTCTGCATAGCTGTTTTAACCGTAATGTATGTGCTTTAAATTTGTAAGAATCCAGTGTAAATGAAAAGCTAAAACAACACAGATTGTAACATGGCTACTTTTATTATTGTTGTTGTTATTATTATCACTGCTACTAAATTCTGCTGATCTGAGTCTTAGCTTGCATTTATGTAAAATTAGCCTCCTGGCTATTTTCTGTCTGTGCAACAGATACAACTAGAATCATTTTTGTGGGTAAGAACTGCATTCAGATTTAGGCTGTCTCCAAAGAGCCTTCACTCAATTCTGTTGCAGATGGAAACACAGGTAGCTGTGCCCCAAGTGGACTATTCCAGATATGTTTTTGGAGTATCTGTTGTGGGATTTTTTATAATCAGCTAGATGAGACTTTCATGATATCCTTTGATGCAGCTGTTGCCTTGGGGCTGTGAAATGGAGTAGATGGTTTTTCAACATTCCCTGAGTTTCATTTTCTGTGAAGCAAAAGGAGAAGGAAGCTTGTCATCATTCTTTTGTTGCCTGTGGGAGCCTGTTTCCATACTTGCTTTGACTTGGAATATTTCACTAAAAGCCTTCTGGTCTTTGTGCTGCACTTTATTTCTAGTATATGTTGCTTCTCCTGTCTTGCTTTTTGCATCATTTCTGTTCCTTCTGTACCTAAAATCAGTGCCAAGTTGGTTTTAGTATTTAAAAGCCGTTAGGGAAGATAAGCTTGTCCACATGTTGGACAGAAAACTTGAAGGAGTTGCATCTGAGATTTCTAAATGAAATGAACTTCTGGTTTTAGCTTGTCTTTTACATTGCTTCTGAAACTTCAAATTTGGAATGAACTTCCAGAGATAAATGTGCTGTGTTGCTTCAGTCTGTTTAGTGTTCTTTGGACGCTCTGAAGTGCTAATAAAGCTATGTTATTAAGGAGAAGGGTCAAGGAAAGTGCTTCATAATGTTCTACAAATATTGCAGAAATCTTCCTTCGGAATTCTCTTATTCCTTATTGAGACTTGATTAGATGATACTGCACTAGATATTCAGCATGACACTGTACTGTGGCATCCAGTATTTTGTTTGGTACATGTTGTATATAAGACAAATGGACATTCCTTTTTTGAACATCAGGGAGGGTTAAAGCCTGGTGTTTCACTTTCCCAAAGCAGCTTCAAGCCTGTGATGTGGTTTTGGATGCTAAACACTTCTGCTCTGAGTTTTGATTGAAGAAACCAGTTATTCAATGTCTTGTTTCTTTATATGTAGGATTTATTGTAACTTGATTTTATTTCATTAGGTTCGACTCATCTCTGAAAGAGATTGTTCAAAAACACTATCAGCCATGCAGCTGGGGTGTGTAGCAAAAGTTAGTGCAACAAATAAATTAGAAGTTCTGAAGGACTGGCAAGAAGACATGGGTTTGAGCTGGAAAGAAGTTGCTTACTTGGGTCAGTTCCTTTTTTTTGGTAGTAAAATTTAAGTAGTATAGACAAATGCAATCTTCATAGTGCTGCTCAGCTTCAAAGCACTTTGCTCTTTGTAAATACACTGAACTTAATGAGATTTGACATGCAAATTGCAGCACACAATCACCAAAAGCTGGTTATGTATTTTAAAGCTTGTTAGGGTGCAATCTAAGTGTTAAAGGCATTGATGAATCAGTGTCTAATTTGGTAAGGGAAGCCTTAACTGTTTTTCTAATGGGATTTAGGAAAGCATTTGGTATCACACAAACATCCGGTTGCAGCTGACAATTTTGGACTCATTCTAGTTCACTTTGGATGGATATTGTATAGATTATGTTCTGAAGTGGAAACCAGAAATGGACAGAATTGAAACTGAAAGCCACATGATTCTGTGCTAAACTGTATTTCAGTGACAAATTAGGTGTCAAGTCCTGCAGATGCTTATTCAGTTGCTCACATAATTTTACTACTCTTAAAAGTACCATTCTCGTGCCTGAAGATTGTGAAGTGTGATCAGCACTTCATAGAATCATAGAATGCTAAGGGGTTGAAATGGACCTCAAACATCATCTCGTCCCAGCCCTCTGCCCTGGGCAGGGACACCTCCCACCAGAGCAGGTTGCTCAAGGCTTTATCCAACCTGGCCTTCAACACTTCCAGGGATGGGGCAACCATAGCCTCCCTGGGCAACCTGTGTCAGGGTCTCACTACTCTCACAGGAAAAAATTTCTTCCTAATATCAATCTGAATTTCTCGTCTTTCAGTTTATACTCATTACTTGATGATCCATTTACGTGGCTCACCTAGATTTTCCAACAACTGATTCATATGTGCAAAGTGCTGTTGAACTGCTGAGATGAACATTGTGGCAAAAATACAAACCTCAAACAACAGACTAATACATACATGGAAAAATACTGACTATGCTCCTTCCCCTCTGTGATACTTTGCCTTGTCTGTCATCTTCCTCCCTAGGAAACGAGGAGTCTGATACGTGGCTCACCTAGATTTTCCAACAACTGATTCATATGTGCAAAGTGCTGTTGAACTGCTGAGATGAACATTGTGGCAAAAATACAAACCTCAAACAACAGACTAATACATACATGGAAAAATACTGACTATGCTCCTTCCCCTCTGTGATACTTTGCCTTGTCTGTCATCTTCCTCCCTAGGAAACGAGGAGTCTGACGTGGATGAAGCAAGC
>NW_008690870.1:0-30201 GCF_000695815.1 Acanthisitta chloris | reverse complement strand
GCTTGTGCTGCTGCTCAGAAGGCTGCTGGTTACATATGTAAAAGCAGAGGTGGCTGTGGAGCTGTCCGGGAGTTTGCAGAACACATATTCCTGTTGTTAGAAAAAGTGAACTCTGCAAGGAAGCAAATGGAAGAAATGAGTTCAGCAAGAAAGGAAACAGAGGGAAATGAGAACAGCAGGAGAGGAAATAAGGAGCTAACAAAAAAAGAGTAACATTGTTGGTCAATCCTGCTTTCTTCTCCTCTTCCTCTCTCAGTAAATCTGTATCCCAAAGGATAGCTTTCAAGTAGAGTCAAAAAGACATTTCTCTCAAATTTAAGGTCCCATTTAAAGTGCTGATATATGTGATTGTATGCTGAAAATATGATCATGTTCATGATTATTTTAAAAGCCATTTAAATACAATGGAAGGAATGCTGCAAAAGTGTCCTGTAAATCTCCTCTTAATCATCACACCTGTCCTAAAGGAATGATGTGTCTTTATTTCATAATCTGAATGTTTTCAGGGATCAATGATCTTGCATGAATTGAGGATTTGTAATTCAGACTTTTAAGACAAAAATTCTGTCAGCTTTGCTCATGTGGTTTATGTTTCTTCTCTCTAGTATCTACGTGGAGTTGTGGCTGTGTACTTGTTTTTACAAGATTTGTCCCTGTTAAGGAAGAATTTTAACATGCTGGAGAGGTTAGGTGTAAAATATCTATCAAACTTCTTGCTAAATTTTTTAAAGACTGTCAAACCAGTTAATAGTTAAGAAAAGCACTCAAGCATATGTTCAGTTTTAAGCTCACAAATAATTAAATCACATTAGCCTTTGTGCCTCTTATCGTTAGATCTATTTATATTGGGTTTATTGAAGTGCTTATATTAACGTACCCAAATGTTTGGTCAAATTTGGAGCTAAATTTGCCATTGACTTTAAAATCTTTGCAGAAACTGAGTTTCTTTCTATGAAGACTTTATTGCAACCACTAACAAGTAAAAGCCAAACAAAAGTCTTTAATGTTTATTGTATGGAAAAATAGCTGCTGTTTAAAAAAAAATACCAAAATACCAAAAGAGAGTTGTTGCTTGTGAGTTTATGTAGAATGTATGTTCAGACTCCTTTTAGCATGCTAAACCTGGTTTGTGTGTTTGTATTTATGTAAAACACAATTTGTATTGTACAATACAAATCCAGTAGTATTTATCAGTGATTCAAGTTCCGTCTTGGGTTATGCTAAAAAAATAAAAGATACCCATGGTGCAGAGGCAATTACTATGAGGTGAATGAAAATGGCTTGGCAGGGAAACAAAATAAAATGATAAATACACTCCTAGTACTATATCACCTGATATATTGGCCTCTGATTAACTTTGTGTTTACTTCCTTTCACAAAGCAAAATTTTGAACTGAAATTATTTACTGCCTATCTCCAGTTAATAGGGCTATCAGAATTAACTGATGAACTGTTTACTGTCCTAATCAGCTCTAAGTTATCATTTAAGTATTTCCCTTTAGTCACACTTCAGGGTTCTGTGCTGGATAAATCCCATGGACTGTGATAACAGGAGAGCCACATTTTGGACAGAACTCTGGACGTAGATGAATTATTTTAGTTGTACACACTATGTTGTAAAGCTTTGGAAGTCCAGATTGCATAACAATTCAGCTTTGGTAATGTCATACAGAATTGGCCACGTTTTTGGTTACTTGACCTTGTCATCATTGAGTAACTTACTGACTCTGATTCCAAGAGCAGTTCCCTGTGAATAGATAGCTTTAAACAAGGTGACTGTGGACTTGATTCCAGTTCTTTTTATGTTAGAGAAAGCATAAAACATGACTAAGTGCAATTATAATAGCAATATGAGTTGGCAGTACTGTTTGTAGGTTACTATTTGAATCATTACTCTACTAATGTTTCAGCTGCTTGCTCAATGTGCTGCTTATACATTGGGTCTGTACTCAAAATTTCTACCTGTATCAAAAATAAATACAGAAACACCTTTGTATGAGTGTTGGTAATGAACAGGAAGAAATGGCTGCTGATGTATAAATATTTTCTCTGACAAATAATCTTACATGGGGAAGCGTATGAAGGATAAAAGTAACTGTTTACAAAAAAACCCTGCTTGAGGATAGGGAATATGCACAAGCTGCTGCCTGGAAGGTTCAGACTTGTACTGCCCGTGCTGCAAGGGAAAACCTAATTATAAAGTATGATGAGGGATATCTTAATTACTCCTCTTGATGTTATAGAGGAGCCTTAATCATATGAAGGATTTCAGGGTCACAGAGGCAGAGATCACAGAATATTCAGAGTTGGACCCATGAGGATCATTGAGTCCAACTCATGCCCTGCACAGGACATCCCTGACCGTGTGCCTGAGAGCATTGTCCAAATGCTTCTTGAGCTCTGTCAGGCTTGATGCTGTGACCACTGCCCTGGGGAGCTGTTCCAGTGCCCAAACACCCTTTGGGTGAAGAACCTTTCTCTAATATCGTCTAAACCTTCTCTGACACAATTTCAGGCCATTCCCTTGGATCCTACTACTGATCACCACAGAAAAGAGGTCAGTGTGAGGAAGCTTTATACAGGGATGAGATCTCCCCTCAGTCTCCTCCAGGCTGAACAGATCAAGTGACTTCAGACCCTCCTCATGTGGGAGTGACAGATAGATGGTGAGGATAGCTGTCACCTTAAAGGTGAAATCCCAAATCCCAGGCAAACTTCAAACGTGTAGTCTATTTTCCCAGTATCTGTGGCTGCAGTACATGTTATGGCACCTTGATTGCCTTTGATTAAAGGGGTGTTGTTCACTCAGAATAGATTTCAGTGATCATATTCCTTATAGAGGGCTAATTTTGGAATAATCCCTTTCCTCATGTGAGCACTTCTTTTTTAATTTAAAATGCCTAGTATATTCCAAAGATCATAAGAAAATCTTAGGTAATGTGGGCTGGTTTATTCTAATTATGTGAGGCTGAAAAAAGGAAACTAATAATTTGTAATAAGTTGTTATGAAAAAAATCTGATTACCTGAAATCTTAAATAAAGTCTTCTGTAGACTTTTGAATAGAGGATGGTTATGGAGTGATTTGTGGTGAGTTTCTGTGATGTAAATCATACACTTGTGTGTTCATGTGAATGGATTATACCTGATGAAAGTTAATGCCCAAATTAATCACATGCACATATAGTTACTCAAAATCTTCATCTTGATCTGGTCTTGGAGGCAAATCTTGAGTGTTTTGTGTGTGTGGTTAATATCCTTTTAAATGAACTTCACTTGCTGGTGTTCCATGTTTTCAAATAACTGGTCACAGCACTGTGTGCTAAGGTGTTTGTGAGGAGGTGGGATTGATCTCTTTGCTTTATGAGCTGTCAAAGCCAGTCCAGTATTTCTATAGAAGGATAATCTAGCAAATTTGAGCAGAACATGTTGAGAATTATTTGGCAGGAGATTCTCAGAATTCTTTTGGTTAGGCATTGAGATCTTAGCTGCTTTTGGCAGTTTGGTGGCTCTTGCCAGGAGAGTTGGGGAGGGAGGAGAATATGCAGATAGACATAAGTAACATTGTCATTACATTTGCTAATTTTGGCACAAGGGATAAGGGTCAGCCCTTCACCTACTTCTGCCCTCATTAATTTGTTTTATCTGATCTTTCTCCTATTCTGTATATGTTTCTCTCCAGCTCTGTGCTATTTCCCGTAGGATGATGCAATCAGTTCTGACCTTAGTTCATTTCAAATCAATATGAATCACATATATCTCAGCCTTTTGAAGTCAGATATATTTTAATACTTGGTGATTTCAAGTTCTTAGTGCTTTTAAACCTTAAGCACACTTTAGTTAAGTCATTTTTCCAGAGCCCTTGTGGGAAGGGTTTTGTTTTGAATTATTTTTTTCTGTTGGTGTGTTCTTAAAACACTATTTCCTTTTTCCAGAAATAACTCCAAATGAGCCTAGTTACACCCAGCAGGATTAATCCTCCTAAATGTCACCATTATAACAGCAATAAAAATGTACAGAAGAAAAACACCATTGTACATGAACTTGATGCAAGTTAGGAAAACTTGTCTCTAATCCACTTGTCTGAGAAATCCTTGGACAGTTGTTTTTCTCTCTTGTTCCCTCAAAAACCAAAACATAGTTGTTGACTGTGGGTTTATACAGAATGTATATTCAGACTACTTTTACCATGTTAAAGGTGGATTGTATGTTTATATTTATGGAAAACATGATTTGTATTGTACAGTACAGATACAATAGTCTTTATCAGTCAGTGCTTTCCAGTTTTCCTGTGGCCTCAAAACATTTGCAGCTCATGGATTTCCAAAGCTGGAACCTCAGCACACTGAGAACAGGCTTTTGCAGAATCACAGAATCAGCTGGTTGGAGGGGACCACAGTGGGTCATCTGGTCCAACCTCCCTACTCGAGCAGGGCCATCCTAGTGCACATGGCTCAGGATTGCATCCAGAGGGTTCTGGAATATCTCCAGTGAGGGAGAATCCATGACTTCTCTGCGCAATCTCTTCCAGTGCTCAGTGGCTTGCATAGCAAAGAAGTTCTTCCTCATATTCAGGTGGAACTTCCTGTGCATCAGGTTTTGCCCATTACCTCTTGTTTTATTGGTTTCCACGAGTGAGAAGAGTGTGGCTCCATCCTCTTGGCACTTCCCATTCTTGTACTTGAATACATTAATGAGGTCCCCTCAATCATCTCTTCTCAAGACTGAACAGACCCAACTCCCTCAGCCTTTCCTTAGCCTTTGGCCATGTGTTTTGTGAGTCTGACACCTGATACAGTTCCTCAGGTTCCTAACCTTGGATTCTTCCTCTTATTCTTTGTATTGGAAATACCCAACTGCATTTTTATTTTTATTTCACAATATGTATCAGTGGTTCATTGTACAACATGTAGCTCTGACACAGAAGTAGGACATGGCGTTCCTATTATCAATAGGCATTAATCAGCTAATCTTAAAGACTCGTTTAAAAATAGGGCAGAAGTGCACACAGAATTGTGTAAGAGTATGATGACATCACATTAATCATTGGTCATTAATATCTATGGTCATAGATAGTTGTAGTAAATTACTTGGGAATTTCTTGGACAAAATGTACTCAGAGGTTGGGACAACATTTGGGAAAATACCACATGCTTTTCCTGGTTGTTCACATACTTTGCAGACAAGTTTCTGGGCTAAATTTCTACCCCTGTATTACAGTTAAACATGGAGATAGTGTCTCCAGGAATGTACCTTTTAACTGAGGCTATAGCTGTACAACTTTTTATTGCTTGCACAGTCCATGTAAGATTTTGACTATTTTCAGTCTCCCTGGTTACAGCTTGTCCACAGCAGCACAGTTGGTGACAGCAGATCAGTCTCAAGTTGGAAAGGGGTCAGCACTCAACTGTTCTGAGCAGTGAGGCCCAACTGAAATGTTTTAATTGATTAAGTGAAGCTTTGTCTAAAAATCTTGCAGGTGGGATGAAGTGATCAATTTAGACAACTGTAAAACACTCTCATTCATTTCACTTAATGAACTTAAAGATTTCTTCAAAATATTTATCATGATCTACCTTTGCATTCATTCCATTCTCTCCATGCTGCCTTTTAAAGGACCTGGGGTTACATTTGTCCCAGACTGGAGTACAAACAAAAGCTTTCGAGATGTGCAGCGTCCTGTGAAAATGAATGCCTGATACTAGTGCAGGGCTTTGCAGTTAAAGCACTGCAGTCAATAGATGTCAGTGAAGAACAAACATTTCTGTTCCTTTTGAAGCCAGCACTGCTTTCCTTTTAGCTTTGGCAGAAAGCCTGGCTGGCTGCAGAGCCTGCGCCAGATTTGACGTGTCTCTGGTGCCATGGGCTCTCAGGCATTTCCAAGGCTCCTTTCACTTATCATTGGGATTGGAAAGAGGCTGAAAGGAAGCAGGGCAGTGTAATTGGTGACTTCATGCTTTTCTGTCCCTGGGTTTTTTGCTCGAGCAGCTCTTGGTGCTCTGACTCGCTCCTAAGTGGGGCTGAGGTGCTGCAGCTCCTCCCTGCTTGGCCAAGATGCCTATTCTGTGGGAGCCCAGGAAGGGCAGTGTGCCACCATGCACACCCACTGGCTTTCCAAACAGTTTATCCTCTGCAGGACAGGTAAATGGATTCAGTAACAGGAGAACTGCCTCCTGTCAAAATTAATAGAGGAGATGCTGCACAATTGTCTGTTGGCTTCTGGTCCCTTGAAGAAAGGATTGTGGCCACCCATGAGACTGGAACTGGTGAAAGAGTGATACAACCACTCAGTCCCCTTCCCCCCTTTCTGAACATTGTCTTTCTGTGACCACCTTCACCCCCACACTCAGCCCTTTCCATCAGGTTTGATTCCTCCTGTCCCATCCCCACTGGGTTTTTACAGCAAGAGTGCCCTTGGCTCTTTGTAGTCTGTGACTGTCTTTCCTCTATTGTCTACTGGTCATGAAGCAAATCCCACAGAGATTCCTTCTGGGCCTCCAGGCTTACCTTCCCAGCTGACAGGTGGTTACAAGTAAACCCTTGTCTTGATCATCTGAGCATCTCTACTCAGATCCAGTGCAGAAACCCACGGATTGATCTCCTGCCCTGAGTCTTCTCTGTTTTCCTATGACTTCTGGCTTCAAAGATAAGCAGAACTGGCTCAGATTCCTTCCCGACTGTTCTTCCCACTTCCCGAGACTCATTTGCTTCTTCTACAAAGTGCTCCTGAAGCTATTGGAGTGATTTTTTTTCCCAGCCATTGCTTTCCTCAAATAAACTGTTTTAGGCGTCACTCATTGTATCAGAACTAGTGTGACTTAAATTCAGGTTGCTAAGGTGTTTACCTGAGCACAATTTTTAATCTGAGAGCTATTTTAGAAGATAATTGTGTGATGTTTTCAGGGAAAGGGTTCATCAAGCAAGGCCTGGAATTCATGTTTCCCTCTCACTAAAGTTCTGGGCTTCCAACTCCTCTGCTCTTTTTTATCTGTTTCATGTGAATATGCAATTATAAATTGCTAATAGCAATCTTCTTAAGACTGTTAATAAACTCACTTGCAAACTTTGCCCAAGGACACTTTGGCTTTTTTTCCATATTCAAAGGGCCAAAATAAATTTCTGTACGTAAAACGTTCAAGCATTTTCATTAGCTGATCTCTTGCATTTATTAGTAGTGGAAGAATGACAGCTGAAAGGAGGGTAACAGTGGTCCATGGAGAGGACATGGTTTGAGTGTCAGAAAAGCAAAGTAACACCAACTTCTGGTTTCCAAATGGGTTATTTGCATAAAGCAGTGCTCAGGGCAGCATCCCCCCTAAGTTGTGTTGAATTGGTAAGTACAAGGGACTGTGGTCTCACAGGCTTTTCTCTTGGTCTCTTTAGCATGTAATTTCTGTATCATTTGCACAGATGCAAAATCAGTAGGTCTTGATGTCATCTTGCACATGGAAGGTATGAAGTGAAAGGGCCATGTAAAGTGTGAAGTGTGTGTCTAGAGAGAGATTAGTGTTCACTAGATAAGGCTGTACCTCAGCACTTCAGAAACTACACACCCAGAGGATGAGCTTGCCTTACAGGTGTGTAGCTTCACAGCACACAGGAGTCAAAGCAGGGGAACCATGATGCTTGTCTGCAGGAGTTTCTTTTCCATCAGCTTTTGCTATGATTTTTCGGCCTGCTGATGCCTTGTAACTGTATGGTTGGGAAAGACTAGTTAAGGGGAGAAGAGTCCTTAAAGTCAGACTATGAAGAAATTGAAGGTGAGGACACAGAAGATACTTCATGGAACAATTCAGAAGAAAATCCTTCACTGAATTCCTACAACAGCCCCTCAGATGTGAACACAGACAGCTGATTCTGGGAAAACCTGTCTTATCAGGGCAGGGTAAATAAGTAAGTCGTGTTTGGATTAAGCTGTCTCTGAGTTGTGGTTTGTTTACCACAGTGGAGTTGTTGACTTCTGTTGCACAAGGACTGTGAACTAAAAGGGTTCTCATCAAAACACCAAAAACAGTCATTTTGCAGGAAAAAAGTCCAATGGAAAAACAACACGTTTATTGTTTCCCAGCACATGGTGCATAAATTTACTTTGATTTACATCACTTGCTTTTAAAACACAAACACTATTCAGTTCCTAGCCCAGCAATAAGTTACAGCAAAGAACTATGTATTATAAAAAAGAAGAGACAGTTTGTTAACAGACTTCACTTCAGACCTTCAAATACACAGCAGCAGTTTTCAGCTTCCTAATCAGGTGTAACATGATGTATCATGGCATGAGCAAGTCTGGGGACAAATTTTGGGCCATTTTCTTATGGTCTGTTTTCAGACTTTTTACATATTCAGTTTCTTATAGGTTTGGGTTTTGTTGTTTGGGTTTTGTTCTTAGTATCTTGGGTAAAATTCCTAAGAAGCATGTTCATATCCCCCTTGGATCAAAAAAAAATAAATAAATGAAGTAAATTTGGTCATCAAAAAATGAGTCTGACACCTGACTCTGTAAAACTATATAGGTCTGCCTGCTGAGAACTGAGTTCATCTCTGGCACTGTGTCAGAATTTTCCTGTCCCCAGCAATATCATGTTTACAATGCTTTCTATTGGATGCATTATAAACTGAATGGGAATGCCCATTTGGAATTTCCCACCAATTGCTCTATGTATGTTTGTTGATAACTGCTTATTGTTCTTCATGTGGAGTCAAATTTCATAGATGAGACATTTTGCCATCTTGCTGAGTTTCATTTTCTCGTTAAATATCTCCTCAAACCTACGATTCTGCTTTGGAGTGAAATGATTCTTCCAATCACCAACAGCACCTAGGAGAGCAGGAACAGAAAGAACAGTGAGGCTAGCAATATATGGAGCAGAAAGGGATTTAAAGGCAGCCCAGTGTTGTTAATATTGCAGCTGGAACAGAATATATTCTTAACCACAGTCGCTGTGGTAGGTCAGAATCATGAGTAATTGCTTTACTGGTCTTGTGAGACTCTGCTGTAAGCAGCTGGATTTTCATCCATAAAGGCTGTTAAATCCTCAGCCTCAGAGTTGATTAGTATCCTCAACACTAAGTGCTGGATGAAGAACAGGAGGTTTCCAAGAAGGAATTAGAACACATGGTCATCTCTGCAGAGAGGTATCTTGCATGTGCAATGCTCCAAAGACCCTGCATCCCAAAACTAGCTAAAATAGTCATCCCACTTTCTGACTAAAATAGCATTCAGTCAGAAAGGACATGAAAAGAGAGCCTGAAGAATAATCTATACATAATACATACATATAAATCTTCTGTAAACTTGCTGAAACTAGTTAAACCTCTGGGATTTGCATAGGAACTACTTGGAAGTGAATCTGTTGGGCTTTTTCAGAATTTTCAAACTATCTTTGTCAAACTTCATTGACATAGAAAAATGTATCTCATTCATTTGTTTCTTTTTTACTGACAGATTGTATTTTGGCATTTGTTTCAGCTCATTGGTAAAAACATTCTGAATTAGCAGAAGGTACCATTCCCTATTTATTAATTGAAAAAACTCTCTGTTTAAAACTGTCAATTACTGGTCAAAAATTAGCCACATAAAATTAATCAAAAGCCATGTAAACATGATAGGTTTGAATTACTAATTATCCAAATCTGGGGAATCTTTTGAAATGTCAAGAACAAGAAAACAGCTCCTGCATATATTTTAAAGTCACATCTGAGCTGAGCACTGTGGAAGATTTTCCCATGGATTCCAGCTTGGCCAAGGTCTGAAGGCTACCTATGACCATTCTTTTGTAGTTGTCATTGTCTGTATGTTCCTTTTTCAGGAACATTTCAATAGGATAAGAGGTGATATGGAGTATAAAAGCTAGGAGCAATCCTAGTCAGAAGGAATGTGTCTTGCCTTTTCTTGTTCTAGTAAACTAAGTGACCTTCACAGGTGATATCAGAAAAGACTGTTGTAAAAGACTGAGGTGGTCAACTTTTAGATAAAAAAGGACAGATAAAGAGTGATGCTGCGTGTTAAAGACAGATAAAGAGTGAACCTTTCCTTTTAGCTCAACAGTTCCCACAGAGCAATATTAGTCAGGCTGTTGTTCAGACTCCTCTGTGCTTCTCTAGCACGATTTACATTTGCAGCCAGAGAACTTAGCAAGAAAGTGGTGTTTCAGAGGGCTTCAAATTGAAGAATCCTGTCACAGCTTCCCAGGGCTGACCCAAAGTGTCACTACACTCCAGGAAATACCTGGACTCCCACTCCTTCTGCTGTGTTAAACACAAAGCAATTTACCTTTTCGGAAAATCAGATTCCTGTTGGATGTCAATGAACACACGGTGTGACTGGGATCATTGTTCTCCTTTTCTGTGTCACTTTTCATCTCTGAGAACGAGGACTTCTTGCAGATGTCTTGGATAACATTGTCACTGACATTTAAACTCAAGAACAAAGTAATTTCCTTTACAACCTTAGGGAGATCCTGAGGTACAAAAAAAAAAGCTTTTATATATCTGAGCTGATCATCAGACTTTTAGCTGTTTTGAAAATTATGTTTTCTATTACATGCCAAGTTTGTTATGCATTGTTTGCTTTCAAACAAAGCTAAATATGTCATCAGACTGTGTACAGATACAGTAAACCTGATTCCCCTCTTACCAATACTCACAGAAATTAATAAATGCTGAGTATATCATATTGTTACATTCCCAATTTTACTTCCAGTTCAGGTAAAATTTTCTCTCTCAGAATTATTTCACTGGAAATAGAGAAATACTCAAACAGCTTTTTACACAGCTTCTGTGTAAAAGTGGCTTATTTCACTGAAGATGCTATAACTAGAGATCCAACAAGTGACTCGGGATCCAGAATGGTTTGTTTATATTCTTCATAGTGGAATTATCCCTCCCAAATTAAACAAACCTATTTTATTGGAAACACTAGGAAGTGTTTTCTATTCTCACAAAAATTTATTCTTTGAAAGCTAAGGTATGTTGGTATTTTACTATTAAGAACAGCAAAGCAGTGCCCTTCCATCAGAACTCATTTTCTACCCCTCCAGCTTCTAATTTTCTTATTTATTGGGAGCACAAGTCCAAATGACCATGAGTAGTTCTGTTGTCTTACATCAGTCTTTGAAAATTTCACCTGAATATAGCCTAGCAAATTAATGTGCAGCTCTCAACAGATGTCCTTGGTTGGTCTTTCCATAGGACCAAGAGAGATGAACTTGAAATTTTCCCTGTAGCCTGGGGAAAATTATGTAATATGAGTCCCATTTGTGCTTCTAAGAACTGCAACTCTCCCAGGATTTGATATTTATATAACTTGTGCCGTCAGAATTAGTTCACTAATATAATGTTCTATGCAAATGTAAAATATGCCCAAAGACATACATTCACATTTTCCTTCTCTCTCCTTTTTAATTATAGTCTCCTCTTTGATATGCTAATGATGCTAATTCACAAGTAATGCTTTCTGACCCAAGAGCAGAGAGCATATTTACCTTCTGCATGTCTTCATAGAACAAAAATAGGATGTTTTTGTCATTTTCATGCTCTTCCCAACTTAGGAAATGATCAAACCAGGATCCACAGACAACTGAAAAGAAAACCCAGGTAAAAGAGATTCAGATATACTATTCATGAATAACTCTGATAGTACCTCACCCATTCAGGGGAATGATGCCTTCACAGCAAGTACCCTGTATTCCTCTGGAACAGATACAGTTCTTGTCAAGTGACTCAAACTTCCAATCCAAAGAGGTTACCATTCTTGTTGGAATTCATTTTCATATCAGAGTTGCATATGCTATTCTGAGATATGACTCAGTATTGGAAACAGGCTCCAAATCTAAGGAAAGGCCAATAATGAAGGAGAATGTCCTGGCCTAACAACATCTGAACATCTCAGCAAATGACTGCATGTTTGTGGTCACAGCTAGGAATATGAGCACTTCACCAGGGAATTAAGTAAGGATTCTGTTAAATGGAGCACACTGTTGTTAGCTCTCTTTTGTCCCAGCAAAAGGGAATCTGTATTATTTTTAAACACCAAAGAATTATGTAAAGAACTACTGCAAATACATCATTCAGTCGATGATACAGATAAAACATTTATAGCTGACTCACAGTACTTGTTTTGTCTGAATGCTCCTCTTGCTGAACCATGGGAGGACAGTTAAATTTCAGCTTTCTTTTAAAAATCAAAATTCTGACCTTCACCTCTTACATACATTTCTGTTGCAACCAACATAGTTATCTATTTATGCCACATGTAATCACACAGAAAATGTAAGGTGGCTAATAATTTACAGGTAAATGGGAGATGCTTTTAAAATTTAATCATAGAATCATAGAACAGTTTGAGTTGGAAGAGACCTTAGAGATCATTTAGTTCCAACCCCCTGCCATGGGCGGGGACCCCTTCCACTAGACAAGGTTGGCCAGAGCCCCATCCAACCTGGCCTTGAATAGAATCTGCTTTTCTTTTTTTCACTATTGTATGTTCAGAATTGACACTAAAAAAGCCAAGATCCTGCAAATCACTGAAGCACAATGCGTTAGGACTACTCTGAACTAGATCTGAGCCAAAGCCCAGAGAAGGCAGTAAAAAAAGTGACTTCTGGAGTTCTGATGTGAGCCCACGATGGCTGTAATGGCACTTTTCTTTCAAAGTTTTCGAGCTGATCAATTGTTATAGCTGTTATCGTCATTATGGTGACATATGTTCTCAAAGGAGTAATAAAACACTAAAAGTGGGAGTGGATACCTGGAACAAGGTCCTGTTGTCAGCTTCCATCCCACCACTCATAAAATCTCACTCTTGTCCTTGCTCTTTGGACCCCACTGCTAAGACAACACATCAGGCAGTGTGTGTGCAGAGGGGCTTTAAAAACATGTCTAGACTCCTTTGAAGGGCTGCCCAGGGCTGTCTTCAAGGCTGGAGTAGGCACTAGAGCTGCAGTCAGAGCTGCCAATGCAGCCTGGTCATGCTCTCCTCACATGCCCTGTTGCCTGAACTTTGGCACAGGTAGAGCACCCACAGCACTGCTCTGCTCACTGAGGACAGGAGCTCAGCTGCCCTCACATCTGCTCAGAGGAGCTCTACACACAGACCTCCTCTCTCACAGTTTAAACATGAGTTCTTGGAGGGAAGCAGTCTGTTATTGTGGTTCACATAACACAAGCAAATCCACATCAGATTCAGCAAATAGTCAGGGCTTGCAGAGTGTTCATGGGAAGAAATTAAATCAGTGTCTTGTCTGGGAAAATACCTTTTTTTCTAACAGATACGTCAAAGAACAGCACAAACCTGCAAAGATCAGTTGTGCTGAAATGATGCAGCTGCTTATCAAAATGTCTCCTTGTAGGTCTGAAGAGAGCACTCTATTATTTGCTCTTGTTTAGTATGGCATTAGAATTTATCCTGAGACCCCCACTCCTAACCCCCTCCCCTCAACTACTGCCATATGAATAAAGATTTCAATAAGGAACTTTCACACAGTTCACATTTCTTAACTGTTTCTGTGGGTAAGCTAATGTAAACTGCAAGCAGAGAGCATTAATCCTTACCATTTCCTTTTAAGAACACGTCCAAGAAAGCAGTCCAGGTGTCTATAGTGGGAAGGTTTGGGTTCTCCCTGTAGTAATGATACATGGAAACTGCAATGTCTTTTGGATTTCTGCTGATGTAGATCATCTGTAAATGAAGATGATATGTTTATTAGTGATAATATCCTTCCTTACTTTTAGAAAAGCTCTGAGTGTAAATATAGCATTTTCACAGGCAACTTGCAGTGTCAAAACCCTTTCCTTTAGGATTCTTCCTTTGGTGACTGTGCCATTTAATTAGAAATGTATTTGACTCTTCTTAGGCAGGAATCTGTAGTGGTTAGTAAACAATTCCATGTGGTCAGAGGTGTTTTTGCTACAGCTGTGTAATGTTTATGTTTTGTGAGAGAGCCTGTGTTAACTCTGAGTTGTGAGTCAGTGTACTACCTCTTACACCTCACATATGAAAGTATTTAATTATTAACATTCACAGGACAGCTGCAAAGCATGACGTTTGGCCTTTCATTCAAATTAGCTTTGTCCTAAAAGTCTAGATCTGAGTAATCCTGAAATCTTGGACTTTTAAGATAAATTCTGAACCCAGAACTTAAAGACCTCCCACATTCACATAGGAGGAGGAACTGGTGTAGTGGAAGGTGTCCCTGCCCATGGCACAGGGGTTGGAACTAGGTGATCTTTAAGGTCCCTTCCAACCCTGGTTGATTCTATGATTCTATGAACTCAAAACTGTGATCTGAATCTGCCTCCCGATTTTCATTTCTCCTCTGTTTGCCCAATATCTTTGTGGATTCTTCACAAAGCTTCACCAGGAGGGGCAGAGTACCTTCAACGCCAGAGCAGCCTGTAAGTACCCGAGGTAACTGTTTTCTAAGACACTAGGAAATGGGGTCATGAGAACACTCTCAATAACAGATTTCTGATTGAAAGTTGTTGATTATCTATTTTGTGTGGTTCCTGGTATACAAATCACTCCATGGGAGCAGTGGGGGAGGAGCTGAACTCAGCCCCTAGTCCAAGTCTCTGCTCATGCTGCCTTCAACTGCTGGTCAGCTGTGACTCCAAAATTCACAGCAAAGCACTTCTGGAAACTAGAAATCATTCCCAAAATATTAATGATCAACAGGACAAAATAGACACTTAATATGTCTTATTGCTTTTATATCATTTATACCTTACCTTGCATTTCTTGTTCTTAAAATTTGCAGGTAACATGTTGTAGTCTAAGTGTGTTGGGATGATTCTCTTTGATGACATTTTATTCAGCTCCTCTAGGTTGGAAATGTCTCCAAGTTCAATGGGAGATGTTATTGTAACTTGAGTATCATAAAGCTTTTTTATAACTCCTGCAAGCCAGTGGGTGCCTGCAGAGAAGCAATTTTAAGAAAACATAACAAAAAAAAGGAATATTTATTACTAACAAAATATGTGGAACATACAATTTTCCTATGGAAACAGCTTGCTAGTGAACAAGTGATACTTCAATCCCCCACATTCAAGAAACTTTACATGACTGAAGAATCCCATTGGTTCCAAATCTATAAACACTTGAAAAATTAGGGCTGTAGCTGAAGAACAAAGTACCTTTGTGAGAAGTGTTAATGTTGGTACCAAAACAATCTAATTAGACAAATGTCTTGTCAGATGAGAGGTAGTTATATTATCGTATCATTTATTTTAGCATAACCTGTGCAGGTTTTTTTCCTTGTAATAACTTGAGTCTATGTATCTGGAAAATACTGATGGAGCTTCCTCTTTGGTGTGTACTTCCGTGCAAGAGAGGCAGCTGGAGGGGGATAAGAAATTAATAAATCTACAGCCAAGAGCATACAAACTCTCCATACAACTCCTGACTTGCTCACAACTGAATGCAGAAAGCCCTCAGGAAATGCAGATTGTACTTACAAGTAAGGGATATTTATTTGCTTTCCAGTATGAAAACACCTGAGATTATTTTCAGTTGCAAAATCAAAATTTAGGTATATGACCCATATTTTTCTCAATTTGAACACTTACTGACAGAATAAGATATTTACATACTCAAACATCCTTTCCTGGTTCCTGTACACAGACATTTTCAAGTAGTTTAAGCAGAGAGCATGAAACACACAATTGAGACTTCTTGTAATTAACAATTAAAACTAGAACTTACCAGATTTGGGGTAGGAAACCAAAAGGACATCATCTTCTCTAGCATCAAAACCATCCAAGGATTTTAAAAGTTCTGGAGAAGACCTGGTGGTAAAGGGAATCCCTTTAAAGATGTGGATGAGCTCTGCCTCAGTGGGGTTGGACATGGCTGGGAATTGATGAGGACTTAAGAGTCACTTCTTAGTCAGATGGTTTGAAGTGACAAATCGAGACCAAGCAGTACAAACCTCAGGCTTATATACTTTCCTACACTCTGTGAAGTCCTATCAGATACTGATTTGTCCTTGTAGTTGATAAAGGCAACTGAAATATTAGAGATAACAATAAATAACTGAAATGCAACGTCATGAAAAATGTCTTCTGGTTTTTTTTGTCATTTATTGGCTCTCTAGATAAAACAATGAGGTAATGTTCAAAATGTAATTGTGGAAAATAACAAGAGTGAACTTGTTACTTGACTATGTTGTGTCACCTTAAAATATGCTTAATGTGATTATTCTATAAGTTATTCTTTGTTAGAAGTTATTTTACCTTCTAAGGAAAAAACTGCACCTTAAAATACTTTTTATTAATACTCAAAAAAAAAAAAATCTTATTTTATGTGAATAAAATATTTTCTGTTTCATTTTATGAAATCTACAGCAGCCTGAAATTTCAAAAGTGTAAATTGATTCCAAGTGCTTGAATTTTGTAGTGTTAAGGAACTAGTGTTTGAATTTGAGCCTGAAGAGACTCTTAGAGGCACAATCAGTTTAAGGTGTCATATGGCTCCATAAGACAAGTGTAAATAGCAAAAAGCACAAACTTAAAATAGATATTTAACATTGGATTGGATCCTGCATGTTTCATGACTAGAAATACTTGGAGATTTTTAAATCTTTCCCCAGAATAAGCAGATTCATAAAAATAAAAGCCACTTTCTGGAAAGAGACAGTTCTTCATTAATGACCTGTTTTCAAAGTGGGTTATTTTTTATCTTTGAATTGGTAGAAATTGTCATTAATGTTTACAAACAGAAAACTCCACTTTTATTTAAAGTGACCTTAAGTAATGTGAGTGCACCACAGTAAAAAAATAGCAGTTTTGAATCCAAACATTGTAGAATGCTTAGCATTTTCAGTTTTCCTTTCAATGGCCACATATTAATTTACTCTGTTTTAACATTCTTTTCCTCAAACATTCAATGGCTTCACTATTCCTATTGAAAACCTCCTACAATATATTCAACTGAGGCACTTCAATATCATCAACTCGAAAACCTTCATGCAAATCTTGCTTTAAAATGAAGTAGTCCTTGAGGAAATTCCCTAGTTTACCAATGTTCCAGTTCTCTTTTTTTTATCATAAATAATGACTTAGGTTTGGTCATAGGGGCTAACTCCAAATGTACTCCCACAACCCCTGCTAAGAAATTAATAAATAGATATACCCTTCCAAGAAACACCTGAGCAGTCAGGATCGCTCACAAGGAGTAAGGACAGTTATCCACTTCTGTGCTTGCTATTTTCTAATTCAATCTCCAAGAAAGCCAGCCAAAATGATTGATTTTTCTCTGCTCCTTTCTTTTTGTTGCAGTATTGCCAATCTGCCACTCAAAGAGAAGTGATCTTCTCTCCTGTGCTGCCTACAAAGTTGCCCTTAAACATTTATCACCTGCAAAATGTGCCTTGTTCCACCAGTAAACTCTGCATTCCAGTTATGCAGGGCCAGATGGGATTGAAAATCATGGAAAATATGCTCTGGAGAGATGTCATCACTTAGGGATGAGAGGGGATGGGGGAGTCTTTCCAGGAGGTAACCAAGTGTCTGAGTGAGGGTACCAGAAACACTTGGCTACTGGGGCTCAGGTAGGAGTTAGGGGATCCCTCCGTGGTGAGAAGCTCAGCATTCTCCTCTTGCTCCAAGACTGAACATCTAAACCATCACTTCTTACCTTAAGATGTAAGTACTTTAAAATCTATTCTCTCTCAACAGATTTCACTTTGGTTACTTCAAGTATACAAAGTATGTTTCAAGACGTAAAGATACCTGTTTCTGTGTTATTCTGAATGTCTGTATTAATCTGAATACAGAGATTTCCAAGGTTTATTTTGCAGTCATCATTCCAGCCATGGGCAAGTAGCATGAGCTAGTAAAACTTTACTGCTTTGACCTGACAGAAATAGTCTTATTGCAAAATGGTTTGCAATTAGGCTCATTCCCTTTCATTTCCTCCTGCATTCCTAGTATGTTTTGAGTCAGCACATTTGCCTAAGCTAATTACTTGGACCTGTATTAATCATTCACAACAGAAATTGCTAAGGTGTAAAACAGAAGCAAGCCAGCAGCCAAGAAAATTCCAAAACTTTTAACTCAACTGCTTTCTGTGCCAGTTTCTCTTTTCAGCATTGTGCTGGTTTGGGCTGAAGTAGAGTTAACTTTCTTCACAGTGGGTAGTATGGGGCTATGTTTGGGGTTTGTTCAGAGCACAGGGTTGATAATGTAGAGATGGTTTTGTTGCTGCTGAGCAGAGCTCACACAGAGCCAAGGCCTTTACTGCTTTCTGTACTGCCACGCTGGCAAGGAGGTTGGGGGGTGCATGGGAGACTGGGAGGAGATGCAGCTGGGACAGGTGACCCAAACTGACCAAAGGGATATTCCACACCATATGACATTATGCTCAGAATATAAGGTGGGAGGAAGAAGGAGGAAGGGGGAACATTTGGAGCGATGGTGTTTGTCTTCCCAAGGAACCATTACACATGATGGGCCCTGCTCTCCTGGAGGTCGCCAACACCTCCTGCCTGTGGGAAGCAGTGAATTAATTCCTTGTTCTGCTTTGTTTGTATGTGTGGCTTTTGCTTTCTCTATTAAACTGTCTTTATCTCAACCCGTGAGTTTTTCTAGCTTTTACCCTTCTGATTCTCTCCCCCATCCCATTGGTGGGGGAGTGAGCAAGTGGCTGCGTGGTGTTTGGTGGCTGCTGGGGTTAAACCACAAAAAGCATGTATAATATTAATACAAGGGAATGAGGCTGAAATTTGTCCTCCTTAAATGCTGCTTTACTTGGAAAATAAGGCTTACCCCTGCAAGGGTATAGTATCCTGAATTACAATAACTCAAGGAAAAAGAGAATATTCAGCACCTTGCAGGAAAAAAACTGTTATTAAAACCATGCTAGCTGCATTGCCATAAGAAGTACATTATTACAGCTCCATTATACTAAGAGAGCACTGGCTTAAAGGACATCATGTCAAATCCTCCATCCAGCTTTGATTTTCTTCTTTATCAGTGTATATATATTTTTTTCTTTTTTAATTTATGTATACCAGGATTCTGGTATCTACTGCCTGATCTCTGCAACTGACTCAGAGCTTCTCCCAGCATCAAGTTGTCCCTGTCCTGGTCTCTGGCTCTGCTATCTGTATTGATGGAGTGCACGTTACCAGCAGGTTTCACAGCAAGAGAGCAGTGTTAAACTTGGAGTTTGGGGTTTCTCCATGATTTGAGCAAAATCCAGCTCAAATGAGCAGCTGAATTAAGTACTTCTGGGCTGCTCAGACCCCCATCCAACCTGCCCTTGAACACTTCCAGGGATGGGGCAGCCACAACTTCGAGTGTTGTTCATGTCCATAGGTATCTTTTTGTCCTCTGTTTTGGTGTAGTGACTCTTCCTGTGCTCCACAACTCCTCATTCCACACAGAGGAATGATCTGATTGCTGGTGCTGACACAAACACCAAGAGCCCAGCCTTACCACAGTGCATATCTTGGGCTGTCTCCTGAATTGTCACCAGAGTAATTTTCTGCTTGGGATGTGCTGCTGGTTTAAATTGCTTCTGAGCTCTTTTGGGGGTCTTGCCACCCCACTGCAGACTTCATGGGGTACCTTGGGAAAGAGGATGATGGCTGAGAACTGAACTGACTCCAATTCATTATTGTTCCTGGTTGTCTGGTGAGCTGACAAGTCCTTAAGTGATTAAGAGAAAAGATTTAGATTTAGCTGAGGCACCTGGGAGAACAGAAAAAATTCACTTCTAGGGTTTCAATGGCATCCCTATTCATTTGAATGTTACAACTGAAGTGTCTCTTTCAAGTTTATAATCAATGACTATTTAATAGAGACAGCCTGCAAAATGTTGGATACAGCATGAGTGCTTGGACTGTTTGGGAAGTTAGGCCTCAGTGCCTAGATGTTGATAGTTTAGGAACCTAACCCTTGGTTTCTATGTGGTTTTGAAAAAAAAAAAAAACAGTTCCAGGGTGGATGTAGAGCTGCCCACAACACACCAGGACTCAGCTGAGCTGTAGTAACTCTCCCTTGGTGAGTTGGTCCCAGCTGTCAGGAAGAGTGACTTTGCCAAAACAGCTTTACTGGAATGGGCATTGAATTGCTTTACACTTTCTACAGCAGTTCTCTTCCTAGTAGTCTTTCTTAGCAGTGACTCAGTGCTTTCAGAGAAGCTTCCCTTCATTAACCCATAGTTCAACAGAACTTTCAGAGAAGCTTCCATTCATTAACCCATAGTCCAATACTAATCAAGCACTATGAATTAACAACTCTGATTTCAGAGCTTTCTGACTTCATAGACATTGCTATCTGTAGCAGCTAAGCCTGCATTAAGGTAATACTGTAAAGGAGGTCAACTCTATGTCTAGACTTATATTGTATTTATGGCATAGTTTATAACATTCATGACCTTCTTTTATCCCTCTTACAACAAATCATTGCCTGAGGATATTTTGTGCCACATCCACAGCTGATACAGCTAATCAATCCTATTGCTGCCAGCAGAGCTGTGCCCCTTGAAGAACTGGCAGGCAAATGCCATCACTGAGGTCACTGCTACCTCTCCACCTCCTGCCCTGCAATTGCACGTGATGGTGCCTTCAGGACATGAACACATACTTAAGGAAGACATGAAGGGGCACCAGGGGGTGTGGGGGAATTGGTTAAAAAGAAAATCAAATGAGCATTTTAACCTTCATTGGTCCGAAAAAGATGATGCTGTGTGCATGCAGGAGGGCTCAGCCAGGTAAACCCTCTCCCTGGCAAGTACTTTTATGTCAGGGTGGAACACTCCTAATCTCCAGGGTAAGAGGAGAGGCCACAGACTCCTAATTTTTAATCTGCTTATCTTTATTGGCATATCTCATGTGGAGGTTTACTGGCATAGGATTAAATAGCAAAAATTGATGAGTCACCCTGTTACTGCTAGTGCACGAGCACTGCAAGTGTTGCTAGGAATCTCACTGATAACTTGAATTGGTTCCACCTTGTTTTCATCAATTAGTATAACTTCATAAAAATTGTCCGATATTTTGAAGCACATATACAATAATAGGTTAAAGTATTCTATAGGGTGCCAGATAAAATCCAGCAAAAAAAGCCTTTTGATATATATGTCCTTCAGAGATCTCCACTGTGTGGAGCATCACTACACATCAATCAAAATCAGCAAATGGGTCTCATGGTAAATGCTATCCTGTCAATCCACACACTGCCTTGAAATCCTGCAGCTGGGGAAAGCAGCATCCAGCTAGCCACAACTACCCCCGGGAAGGCTTGTGGGCCACAACCAAGTGGAAGCATACCAAGGGGAAGAGAAGCACTTGTGTGCACGTGCACAGTGAGATGGTGCTCATCATGCAGTGGCAGCACAGCTCCTATCTGCAGCGAAAAGGTCAGAGGAAACGTTCTTAAGAAGAAGCCTCTCCACAGCAGCTGAGAGGAGTCTGAGATAAACACAGACATGGCATACCAGGCTATCAAGGACTTGTTACCTGATCTATGACAGAGTGGAGAGGTGGGGTTGTTTCCTCATGCCCAAGAGAGATATGGTTGGCAGCAGCACCCACCACCCTGAGTTACAAACACACTCTGCAGTCCCATCCCCACCTGCAGCCTCTCCTCCACAGTAGAGAGCTGAACCCCACAGCCTCCTTGTCCCAGAATCCCCCTCCACCTCTGCCTTCCCAACTAGCAGAGCTGTGCTGCCTTGGTCCTAGCTTTATTTTAAGGTCCTAGCTTGTCTTAAGGTCCTAGCTTATCTTAAGGTCCTTTATTTCAAGGTCCTTTCAAGTCTCTTAGTCAGAAGTTATTATACATGAGATGTAAAATGCTACAGGAAAATCACAAAATGATAGAGAAGAACTAGGAAGCACCAGAAATAAAGCTGTATCCTTCCCAGCCAGTGTCAGTACAGCCTGGTTTTCCCAGAACTTAATCACTCCTAGACAGTGATTAACTCCAAAGTCCAAATGGAATTCAGTTGGCTGGTATTTATAACAGTTTTCTGTCATTTGTAATGGGAACAGCAATTGAAACACAGGCTAGATCCCGAATGGATAAGCAAAACACGTGTTTCACTCCAATTCCCTGTTTTTGTGTCATTCAGTGGCTGTGTAATATTCTGCAAAATTTGCATTTCTCCTCCGCTCTTATGAGTTGTTTTTATCAATATGTTCATGTGTTATATGAATTCTTTAAGCATAGATATTTTATACAGGAAAGATAATTCCTACTGCATGCCTGTACTCTCTGGCAGAGTCAGGATGCAGTTCAGAACAAGGGAAGAACAAAACAGATGTTTTAGGCTTGCCCAGACCTTTTTCTGGGATGGAGCATAGCTCATAGCTCTTTCTTCCCATCATGTGAGATATCATTTTTATTTAGACTAAAAGGTACAAACAGCTCCATGTATCCTGTAGTCTAACCACAAGTCTAACATACAGTTTCACATATATTTTCTAACAATAACAATTTCTAACATACAATTTCACCCAGTTAGACCTGGTCAGATTTCAACAACCTGTTGCACACAGGTGTATTTTCCACCTAGTTATGCTTGAAGCCTTCATTCAAAAGAACAAAGAAGTCACTTCATTCCTTTCCTGGGAGATAATTACTGTCCCTGTTATACCTGTGTCTTACTGCTAACTTAGCAAAGGGATTTTTCCAAATGTGAACAACTGCAAATCAATCTACATTTTTTTTCTACACCTTTCTGGAAGGTGCTAAAATATAAATGGCTTAAAATCCTTCATCCTACCTGAATTTCCCATACACACCATCATCCTAAGAGAAAGTATTACAACCAAGACTTACAATATGTAGTTAGAACACTGGATGGTTTCCAGTGTCTTTGGGATTTATTTCTGTCGTAACACTTGCACAAACCAGGGACAAAGGGGGATGATGTCTGTGGATTTAGGCAGCAGAATGCCATGGGGAGTGGGCTACTGATTACCCAGGTCCAGAGACTAAATCCCTGTTGCACTCAGATATCCCATGGGTGATCAGAATCCTGTTGTGTTAACACAGTGTACAAACCAGGACCTGCAGCATTCTGCCTATCTGCCCATCTGTCTATGATAGAACTACCCGTGTAACTATTTCCTGGAGTATGTCCAAAGAGGCTGGAGCATGTCCAAACAAGCTTGTGAAGAGCACAGGTTCTATGAGGAGAGGCTGAGGGAGCTGGGGTTATTTAGTCTGTAAAAAAGGAAGCCCATGGGAGACTTTATCACTCTGTATAACGACTTGAAAGGAAGTTGTATCAAGGTGTCATTCTCCCAGGTAAGAAGTGACAGGACAAGAGGAAATAGCCTCAAGTTGCACCAGAGGAGGTTTAGATGAGATAATAGGAAAAATTTCTTCCTGTAAAGAGTGTCAAGCACTGGGACAAGCTGTTCAGGGAAGTGATGGAGTCACCATTCCTAGAAGTGTTCAATAAATATGTGGATGTGGCACTCAAGGACAAGGTTTTGTGATGAACATGTTAGTGGTGCTAAGCTGAGGGTTGGACTTAGTGATCTAAGAGGTCTTTTCCAGCCTTAACAATTCTGTGATTCTACACAACATTCATGAAACAAGGAAACAAGCTGATTTTAGGCCAGTCCAGCTCCTCACTGAGCTGACATTATCATGGTCATAATCTGCAGGTTTAACAGCCCTTGTTTTCAGACAGATGTTTTAAACTGGGGAGGAACATATATGGTATCAAACCCATTAATCCCTTTTGCCTGGTTATTAGATTCTGCTTCCATTATTAATCTGTACTTACAGAATAAATGCATTCACATATCAATTCCAGTAGCTATTTTGTGCATTCAAGTTACTGCAACTTTTTTCCTCAAAAGGCTAGAAAAATCATGTACATTTTTGTGTATCTGCTTACAGGGTATAGAGATTCTTCCCTTTACATTGAAAGTCTTTGCACAGTCCTTCCTTTAGAGTCACACAGATCTACGTGTCACCAAGGCATTCCAAACAAGCTCTCAAAGGCATTGTGCTCAGACTAGTACAGTCACATTGCTGAAGACACAGGGCATGCAAAGAGAGCTGTTTTCTATCCAGCTGATCTGTAATGTTGGTGGGACTAACAAGCATCTGTGCAAAATATTTACAATGAACCACACTTGAATGTAATGCTGAAGACAAGCCTGGATGCCTGAATATAGTCTTTGCTCAAGTATGAATGTTAGTCAGGAGTGCAACCTTGCAGGCATGAACTGCATATTGGGCTGCAGTGAAAGAGCATAGACAGGAGGCTAAGGAAATTGATTGCATGTAGAGAAGGTGGAGCCAAACCCTTCTCAAGAGGGACACAGCAACAGGATATGTGGCAACAAAAATAAGCCGCAAAAATAGATTCTAGTTAGATTTTAGGAAAATGTTATCACTGTGGGAGTGGTGAAACATTGGAATAGATTTCCCAGAGAGGCTGTGAAATATGCATCCTCAAAATGATTCAATACTAGAATGGAAAGGCCCTGAGCAAACCAATTTAACTTTGGACTTTGGTTGCTCTGAGAAGGGGTGGAAATAGATGCTCTCTCTAGTTTTCTTCCTACCTGGATTGTTCTGTGGTTCTGTATTTCAGAACTGAGAGGCAGGAACACTATTGAGACACAATCCTCATTTGCATAAATCCAAAGCAGGTCTTTTCATCGAATCAATGTTGTCTTGATATATATAGTGTTCTGTGGAGAGCAAGATAATGTAAATGCAAAGTCTCAGTGAAATAAATGGAGTCAGATATTGATAGGATAACTGCCACTGCAAGATCATATCTTTCTGCAAAATTTCCACCTAAATAAGCAATAAAAGAAGTCACCCCAAATCCAACTACTGTTCTAACTAGGCCAGTTTTTGTTTTCACTGGCAACTACCTTTTTTTTTCTGCAGAGTATAAGAAATCTCGAAAGTTAACTGATGCAGAGCGGAGTTGTATTCCCCATCACCATTAACGAATGATCATTTTCAGCCCTAAAAATGTTGGTTAAGGCCTCCAAGACCTTTGTAACTTTTAGAATATAATTGAGGAATAATGTATTATTTATGATGTAATCACATCACAAAAAACATGAGGTAACTCAGCTGAAATAGTTATCATTGTCTTAGATGATTAAGAAATCATGATCCAATCCAGATTAACTAGGCTGAAAAGCTTTGAAGACTGCTGGGCCAACATCCATACCAGTCTTGGAATTCATGGATCCACATTAAGACCTCCTAGATGTCATCCAGGCCCCCAGGATTAATTTTTCACATTGGCCGTCTTTCTTTTTCCAGAGTTATCTTGCCATAAGCCATAGCAAATTATGTTGGGGTTTTTTTATTATTCAACTTGTTGACTCAATAGCTTCCATCCTGCAACTTCCATTCACACCAGCAACACCTTAATTTCCTGCCAGAATGCATAATTTCTTCAGATGCACTTTAATCAGCAAATGTTTTCAAAATTCTCTCATGCTGTCAGCTCAGTAATAACTTCACAAGCTATTTTTATTTTTCTCTGAAGAAAAGCAAATGCATCTGAAGACCGACAGGTTAAATGCAAAATTGAGCAAATTAGTGCCAGCATTACAAATCTAGAATTCCAGCTGCTTTTCACAAAATTGCCCTCAATTTTCTGCATTTTCAGATCATTATTTCTTATACTTGTACCATTGTGTTATTATTATTCTACAAAGAGGAGCAAATGTAGCTGGCTGAGGGATAAAAAGAGAAGTTAATGGAAGAGAAAGAACATGCAGTCAATTTCTGCACATCAGACTGCAGCCAAATTCTTAAAATGATCCTTAAAATAAAATAAAATAAAATGCAGACAGCAAATATAAATATCAAAATACAGACTCACATTTTTACATGGTTTCAAGTATGTCCAGAATTTTCCCTCAAATCCTTATACCTAATTTAAAAATGTTTCTTCCTTTCTTGCATGAATGTACCTCTGGGCTCAGTCCTGTGTTTTGCCTCTAGAAAATAGAAAATTATGTTGAGTTTAGTGGGAGAAGTAAGTTTAGGCATGGATGGCAGGACCCGGATTTTTCATTCCTAGATCTGACTGATGGGAAAAGAGAGTGTTTTTAGGATAGAAATAAAAATAGTAAATGTTACCAGCTGCCAGAATGTCACTTTGCACCATTTCTTGATTTCTGAATATAAAATGAAACAATTATGTGCATGACTTCTTTAAATGTGTATGCAGAAGTCACACACTGTATGAAAGACATGACTTTAGAATGTGGAGATGAATGTATGAAATTAATATATGTAAATGTAATCGGGATTTTCTTTTATTCTTAAAATCAGAGAGATCTTCAAATGAATATTTATGATTTTTTGCGAACATCTTACACAGTTATTAGGTCTATTTCTTTTTCTTAAACTTATAAAGTGATTTATCCTGCTGACAGTGAAGACAACATCACAGGTCTGCCTGCATTATCAGGCAGCACAACAAGCAGTGACTACATCACTCATCTGATGAAGATACATTCAAATCTTCAAGCTATTTTTCAATTGCTTTGGTTGCTCTTTGGATGAAATGTGGAAGAGAAGTGCAGCAGAAAAACTGTGCAGCCAGCAAGTGTCTTCCGCCTTGATGCAGAGTTAGTGCTTTTTAATTTTTGAGACATGAGTCTAGAGGTGTACTTTTTGTGCTGGGCATTGTGCCACATTTTGATTGATTTGAATTAATTTCTAAATAACCACTAAAGTAGATTTAGGTATGTATTTATTTGCTTAGTGAACAGAGGCTGTTCTGCCTTTAAGGCATATTTCTGCAGACCAGCAACAAGTAGTGTAATAGACATTCCTTCTTTTATAAATGTGTAAAATAAAGTGTGGTAAACATTAGGGCTTGAATACAGTTCCTAATCTCTCAGTTTTGAGCCCTGGAATGTGATGATCCTGGTTTTAGATAATAGTATACATACCAAATAATATGATTTTTTTTTCCTAGTAGACATGCATTGGAATCCTAGGCCTCAGCAACAAGTAGTGTAATAGACATTCCTTCTTTTATAAATGTGTAAAATAAAGTGTGGTAAACATTAGGGCTTGAATACAGTTCCTAATCTCTCAGTTTTGAGCCCTGGAATGTGATGATCCTGGTTTTAGATAATAGTATACATACCAAATAATATGATTTTTTTTTCCTAGTAGACATGCATTGGAATCCTAGGCCTCATTAGGAAGTGCCAGCAGGTGCAGAGTTAGTGCTTTTTAATTTTTGAGACATGAGTCTAGAGGTGTACTTTTTGTGCTGGGCATTGTGCCACATTTTGATTGATTTGAATTAATTTCTAAATAACCACTAAAGTAGATTTAGGTATGTATTTATTTGCTTAGTGAACAGAGGCTGTTCTGCCTTTAAGGCATATTTCTGCAGACCAGCAACAAGTAGTGTAATAGACATTCCTTCTTTTATAAATGTGTAAAATAAAGTGTGGTAAACATTAGGGCTTGAATACAGTTCCTAATCTCTCAGTTTTGAGCCCTGGAATGTGATGATCCTGGTTTTAGATAATAGTATACATACCAAATAATATGATTTTTTTTTCCTAGTAGACATGCATTGGAATCCTAGGCCTCATTAGGAAGAATATTGCCAGCAGGTCAGGGAGGTGATCCTGCCCCTCTACTCAGCCCTGGTGAGACCACATCTGGAGTATTATGTCCATTTCTGGGCTCCTCAGTACAAGAGCGGCATGGAGCTCCTGGAGCAGGTCCAGTGGAGGACAATGAAGATGATTAAGGGACTGGAGCAGCTCACTGATGAGGAAAGGCTGGTGGAATTGGGCTTGTTCAGCCTTGAGAAGAGACAGCTGGGAAGGCAAGGTGCCAAGAAGATGGAACGAGGATCTTCTCAGTGGTGCCATCCAATAAGACAAGAGGCAATGGGCAGAAACAGATGGAAGTTCCACAGGTGCCAAGAAGATGGAACGAGGATCTTCTCAGTGGTGCCATCCAATAAGACAAGAGGCAATGGGCAGAAACAGATGCATGAGAAGTTCCACCTGAATATGAGGAAGAAATTCTTTCCTGTGCAAGTCACTGAGCACTGGAACAGATTTCCTAGAGAGGTCATGGATTCTCCCTCACTGGAGATATACAAGAACTGTCTGGACACAATCCTCTGCCATGTGCGCTAGGATGACCCTGTCTGAGCAGTGAGGTGGAAATCTGTGGATTTCCACCACCACTGTTTCAGATATCTGGGACCCACTGTGGTCCCTTCCAACCTGACCCATTCTGTGATTCTGTGAACGCCGAATCCAGTCAGCCCAAAATCCATAAACATGTTTGTCTTCTGAAGTCGTGCAAGCAAAGTTCTCCCTCTGGTCTGAACATACTCTTTTAGCTGGCTGACAAGATTTGTTATGACTACCTGATGTAGGTAGGTCTCTTAGAGTACATTGGTAGACTTGAGCTTTGCACCTCAGTCTCAGTTTTTGGTGTGGAGCAGCAAACCAGCTTCCGAGGGAATCACAGGGTCACTTCCTTCTAGCCTTGTCTGCTCTCAAGGAAAAAGGAGGATGGGTCAGCTCAAAGGGAGCTGAGCTCTGCCATGACTGTGCTTCAGGATGTGTTCTGCTCTGTGCTGGTGCAGTTTACAGCCACAATTAGGCCAAGCTCAAGTCTAGCCACATATATCCTTATAGCTGCAGCCTTGGTCAGTACTCTGAGATCTCGACAGGCATATCCACAGGGAGCCTGGGAGCCAGCTGGGGAAAACTGACACTTCTCACTTGTTCTACAGTAATTTTCCATCAATATGCACTTGTCCTTCTCTTCCCCCTTCCAGCACTTCTTCTACCATTCCCTTGCTTTTATATCCTATTGAGCTATTAGCACTGGTAGTAAAGACATTTAAAAAAAAGCTGATCTTTGCTGACTGACACTTCTTGCTGCTGTATAGGCAGATCACAGCCAGTGGGTTATTAGAGGCTATCAAATCAGGCACTTAATAGCTGCTACATCTCTCCTTCTGCTGACTACTGCTCTCTCCTTCACTCAATACCTCTGAAAGGTGAAAGACCTTGTATTCTTTCTTATGTGAGGGAAGTAATGAGAGGAGCAAGATTCAAAGACATATAAGACAATTAGAACCCGTCTGAAGGTCTAGAAGAGGTGTCCAGGAGCCCAAGGCTAAGTACCTATACATGAGAAGGTCCAGAATTGGTGGAGGTCTCCTCCAGACATCAGACCACTGTGCAGATATGCTGTGGACTTCTCTAGATACCTGCATGTGTGCTGTGGGCAATGAAATGGGATCGGTCCATCTGCTTTCTATCCAGGAGACCTCCAGATTTCTGTTCAGCAGAAAAAGGGAAAAGAATGGTTAAGCCATGCCCCTACCTCGGAGAGATGCTTTCAGTCATGGAACTGTCTCTTGGCCCATTGTGTTTAAACAAACCAAAGAAAAAATGGGAAGTAAAATGAGCATCTAAGCAACATTATTTCCATGGATTTGCCACAGGTGTCATATTAAATTAATTTCTGGAGGATGCTGCAGCTGCTACCTAGAAGATCAATCACTTGACTTTCATTAAATTTGACAGCTGTAAATGCTTTTAGATGCATAGTCTGGCAGGTTTAGATTAGCCTCCTTACAAGTAAAACATCACACATCAATGCAAGCTTAGGATAATTGCCCTTGTCAGCATTTACAGGGGACGAAGAGAAAAAGGTTTCATGTTGGGTAAGTGGGTATATTTGAAAAAGGAGAAAAAAATAAAGTTACATATTGGAAACCAAAAATACAAATATCTGAGTTACTACTTCTGCCATAATAGACCAAATGGCACCACAGTATGATCGGCCTCAGATATCCAGATTTTGTTCTGAAGAGTTGTTTTGCTGATAGTTGCCTGTTTGTTTGTTTGTTTTCAGGGGGCTTAATTTGTTTTCTTATTTTTCTGAAATACAATAAAAGCTTTTTGAAAAGCAAACAGATCAACTGTACTAGGCAGATTTCCAAAGCAGAGGCATCTTCCAAAGCCTATTGAAATGAAAAGAAAGGCCCTCATATTCAACTAGTTCACTGTAAATATAGATCTGTTCTTCCTTTATTTGGAGTCCATCCCACATAATTAGCTGACTCAGTCAGTCCAGTCATTTTTGTGCTCAGTCCAAAGCTTAGTTCTCTTCCCACAGAATCATAGAATGGTTTGAGTTGGAAGGGACCTTAAAGATCAATAAGTTCTGACTCTCCTGCCATGGGCAGGGACACC